>NC_057799.1:168320518-168605860 GCF_018294505.1 Triticum aestivum | reverse complement strand
CTATTATTGTTGACATTACCCTTGAGGTAAAAGGTTGGGAGGCGAATCTATAAGCCCCTATCTTCCTCTGTGTCTGATTAAAACTCCGTAACCACAAGTATTGCGTGAGTGTTAGCAATTGTGAAATATCTAAATGATAGTTGAGTATGTGGGCTTGCTGAAAAGCTCTGACATAGACTCTTTCTGGTGTTATGATAAATTGCAATTGCTTCAATGACTGAGATTATAGTTTGTTGGTTCTCAATGAAGTTTCTGATTCATACTTGACGTTGTGAATAGATTATTACTTGAGCATAAGAAATCATATGACAATATCCACATATGTTGCTGTTATAAGAATGATCATGATGCCCTCATGTCCGTATTTTATTTTATCGACACCTCTACCTCTAAACATGTGGACATATTTATCGTTATCGGCTTCCGCTTGAGGACAAGCGAGGTCTAAGCTTGGGGGAGTTGGTACGTCCATTTTGCATCATGCTTTTATGTCGATATTTATTGCATTATGGGCTGTTATTACACATTATGTCACAATACTTATGCCTATTCTCTCGTATTTTACAACGTTTACATAAAGAGGGAGAATGCCGGCAGCTGGAATTCTAGGCTGGAAAAGGAGCAAATATTAGAGACCTATTCTGCACAACTCCAAAAGTCCTGAAACTCCATGGAAGTTATTTTTGGAAATAATAAAAAATACTGAGCGAAGAAAATACCAGAGGGGGCCCACACCCTGGCCAAGAGGGTGGGGGTGCGCCCTACCCCCTGGGCGCGCCCCTGCCTCGTGGGCCCCCTGGTGGCCCTCCGGTGGCCATCTTCTGCTATATTGAAGTCTTTCATCCGAGAAAAATCATAAGCAAGCTTTCGGGACGAGACTCTGCCGCCACGAGGCGGAACCTTGGCGGAACCAATCTAGGGCTCCGACGGAGCTGTTCTGCCGGGGACACTTCCCTCCGGGAGGGGGAAATCATCGCCATCGTCATCACCAACGCTCCTCTCATCGGGAGGGGGCCAATCTCCATCAACATCTTCACCAGCACCATCTCCTCTCAAACCCTAGTTCATCTCTTGTATCCAATTCTTGTCTCTAAGTCTGAGATTGGTACTTGTAGGTTGCTAGTAGTGTTGATTATTCCTTGTAGTTGATGCTAGTTGGTTTATTTGGTGGAAGATCATATGTTCATATCCTATATGCATATTAATACTCCTCTGATTATGAACATGAATATGCTTTGTGAGTAGTTACGTTTGTTCCTGAGGACATGGGAGAAGTCTTGCTATTAGTAGTCATGTGAATTTGGTATTCGTTCGATGTTTTGTTGAGTTGTATGTTGTCTCTCCTCTAGTGGTGTTATGTGAATGTCGACTACATGACACTTCACCATTATTTGGGCCTAGAGGAAGGCATTGGGAAGTAATAAGTAGATGATGGGTTGCTAGAGTGACAGAAGCTTAAACCCTAGTTTATGCGTTGCTTCGTAAGGGGCTGATTTGGATCCATATGTTTCATGCTATGGTTAGGTTTTCCTTAATACTTCTTTTGTAGTTGCGGATGCTTGCAATAGGGGTTAATCATAAGTGGGATGCTTGTCCAAGTAAGGACAAGACCCAAGCACCGGTCCACCCACATATCAAATTATCAAAGTACCGAAAGCGAATCATATGAACGTGATGAAAACTAGCTTGACGATAATTCCCATGTGTCCTCGGGAGCGCTTTTCTCTATATAAGAGTTTGTCCAGGCTTGTCCATTGCTACAATAAGCATTGGGCCATCTTGCTGCACTTTATTTACTTTTCTTACTTGCTACCCGTTACAAATTATCTTATCACAAAACTATCTGTTACCTATAATTTCAGTGCTTGCAGAGAATACCTTGCTGAAAACCGCTTATCATTTCCTTCTGCTCCTTGTTGGGTTCGACACTCTTACTTATCGAAAGGACTATGATAGATCCCCTATACTTGTGGGTCATCGGCCTTCAATTAAAACAATGTGGAATAGTTTCACAAACTCATGCCACCTGGAACACCACAGCATAATGGTGTGTCCGAACGTCATAACCGTACTTTATTGGATATATAGTGCAATCTATGATGTCTCTTACCGATTTACCACTATTGTTTTGGGGTTATGCATTAGAGACAGCTGCATTCACATTAAATAGGGCACCATCTAAATCCGTTGAGATGACACCTTATGAACTGTGGTTTGGCAAGAAACCCAATTTGTCATTTCTTAAAGTTTGAGGTTGCGATGCTTATGTGAAAAAGCTTCAACCCGATAAGCTCGAACCCAAATCGGAGAAATGTGTCTTCATAGGATACCCAAAAGAGACTGTTGGGTACACCTTCTTTCACAGATCCGAAGGCAAGACATTTGTTGCCAAGAATGGATCCTTTCTGGAGAAGGAGTTTCTCTCGAAAGAAGTGAGTGGGAGGAAGGTAGAACTTGATGAGGTAATTGTACCTTCTCCCGAATTGGAAAGTATTTCTTCACTGAAATCAGTTCAAGTGATGCTTACAACAATTAGTGAGGAAGTTAATGATGATGATCATGAAGCTTCGGATCAAGTTACTACCGAACCTCGTAGGTCAACCAGAGTACGTTCCGCACCAGAGTGGTACGGTAATCCTATTCTGGAGTTCATGCTACTTGACCATGATGAACCTACGAACTATGAGGAAGCGATGATGAGCCTAGATTCCGCGAAATGGCTTGAGGCCATGAAATCTGAGATGGGATCCATGCATGAGAACAAAGTGTGGACTTTGGTTGACTTGCCCGATGATCGGCAAGCCATAGAAAATAAATGGGTCTTCATGAGGAAGACGGACGCTGATAGTAGTGTTACTATCTACAAAGCTAGACTTGTCGAAAAAGGTTTTTTGACAAAGTTCAAGGTGTTGACTACAATGAGATTTTCTCACTCGTAGCGATGCTTAAGTCTATCCGAATCATGTTAGCAAATTGCCACATTTTATGAAATCTGGCAAATGGATGTCAAAACTACATTCCTTAATGGATTTCTTAAAGAAGAGTTGTATATGATGCAACCAGAAGGTTTTGTCGATCCTAAAGGTGCTAACAAAATGTGCAAGCTCCAGCGATCCATCCATGGACTGGTGCAAAGCATCTCAGAGTTGGAATATACGCTTTCATGAGTTGATCAAAGCATATAGTTTTATATAGACTTGCGATGAAGCGTGTATTTACAAGAAAGTGAGTGGGAGCACTACAACCTTTCTGATAAGTATATGTGAATGACATATTGTTGATTGGAAATGATGTGGAATTTTCTGGAAAGCATAAAAGGGGTGTTTGAAAGGATTTTTTCAAAGGAAGACCTCAATGAAGCTGCTTACATATTGAGCATCAAGATCTATAGAGATAGATCAAGACGCTTGATAAGTTTTTTCAATGAGTACATACCTTGACAAATTTTTGAAGTAGTTCAAAATGGAACAGTCAAAGGAGGAGTTCTTGCCTGTATTGCAAGGTGTGAAATTGAGTAAGACTCAAAGCCCGACCACGGCAGAAGATAGAAAGAGAATGAAAGTCATTCCCTATGCCTCAGCCATAGGTTCTGTAAAGTATGCCATGCTGTGTACCAGATCTATTGTATACCCTACACTAAGTTTGGCAAGGGAGTACAATAGTGATCTAGGAGTAGATCACTAGACAACGGTCAAAATTATCCTTAGTGGAATAAGGATATGTTTCTCGATTATGGAGGTGACAAAAGGTTCGTCATAAAGGGTTACGTCGATACAAGTTTTGACACTGATCACTCTAAGTCTCAATCTAGATACATATTGAAAGTGGGAGCAATTAGCTTGAGTAGCTCCGTGCAGAGCATTGTTGACATAGAAATTTTCAAAACACATACGGATCTGAATATGGCAGACCCGTTGACTAAACTTCTCTCACAAGCAAAACATGATCACACCTTAGTACTCTTTGGGTGTTAATCACATGGCGATGTGAACTAACATTACTGACTCTAGTAAACCCTTTGAGTGTTGGTCACATGGCGATGTGAACAATGGGTGTTAATCACATGGTGATGTGAACTATTGGTGTTAAATCGCATGGTGATGTGAACTACATTATTGACTCTAGTGCAAGTGGGAGACTGAACGAAATATGCCCTAGAGGCAATGAAAAAGTTTTTATTTATATTTCCTTATATCATGATAAATGTTTATTATTCATGCTAGAATTGTATTAACCGGAAACTTAGTACATGTGTGAATACATAGACAAACAGAGTGTCACTAGTATGCCTCTACTTGACTAGCTCATTGAATCAAAGATGGTTAAGTTTCCTAATCATAGACATGAGTTGTCATTTGATTAACGGGATCACATCATTAGAGAATGATGTGATGGACTTGACCCATTCCGTTAGCTTAGCACTTGATCATTTAGTATGTTGTTATTGCTTTCTTCATGACTTATACATGTTCCTATGACTATGAGATTATGCAACTCCCGAATACCGGAGGAACACTTAGTGTGCTACCAAACGTCACAACCTAACTGGGTGATTATAATGGTGCTCTACAGGTGTCTCCGATGGTGTATGTTGAGTTGGCATAGATCGAGATTAGGATTTGTCACTCCGATTGTCGGAGAGGTATCTCTTGGCCCTCTCGGTAATGCACATCACTATAAGCCTTGCAAGCAATGTGACTAATGAGTTAGTTGCGGGATGATGCATTACGGAATGATTAAAGAGACTTGTCGGTAACGAGATTGAACTAGGTATTGAGATACCGATGGTCGAATCTCGGGCAAGTAACATATCGATGACAAAGGGAACAATGTATGTTGTTATGTGGTTTGACCGATAAAGATCTTCGTAGAATATGTGGGAGCCAATATGAACATCCAAGTTCCGCTATTGGTTATTGGCCGGAGACGCGTCTCGGTCATGTCTACATAGTTCTCGAACTCGTAGGGTCCGCACGCTTAACGTTCGGTGACGATCGGTATTATGAGTTTATGTGTTTTGATGTACCGAAGATAGTTCGGAGTCCCGGATGTGATCACGGACATGACGAGGAGTCTCAAAATGGTCGAGACATAAAGATTGATATATTGGATGACTATATTCAGACACCGGATGAGTTCCGGGGGTCACCGGATAATTATTGGAGTGCCGGGGGGGTTATCGAAACCCCGGGGGAACTAATGGGCCAACATGGGCCTTGTGTGAGAGAGAGAGAGGAGGAGGCCTTAGGGATGCCCCCCCTTAAAGAGTCCGAATTGGACAAGGAGGGGGGCGGCGCCCCCTCTTTCCTTCCCTCTCTCCCTCTCCTTCCTTCCCCCTTCCCCTCCTAGTTGGACTAGGCAAGGAGGAGGACTCCTACCCTCCTAGGCGCGCCCTAGGGCCGTCCGGCCTCCACCCTTGCTCCTTTATATATGGGGGCAGGGGGCACCCTAGAACACACAACAGACATTGTCTTAGCCGTGTGCGGTGCCCCCCTCCACCATAACCCACCTCGGTCATATCGTTGCAGTGCTTAGGTGAAGCCCTGCGCCGGTAGCTTCATCATCACCGTCATCACGCCGTCGTGCTGACGAAGCTCTCCCTCGACACTCAGCTGGATCAAGAGTTTGTGGGATGTCACCAAGCCGAACGTGTGCAGATCGCGGAGGTGCCGTACTTTCGGTGCTAGGATCGGTCGGATCGTGAAGACACACGACTACATCAACCGCGTTGTCATAACTCTTCCGCTTTTCGGTCTACGAGGGTACGTGGACAACACTCTCCCCTCTCGTTGTTGTGCATCACCATGATAGATCTTGCGTGTGCGAAGGAAATTTTTGAAGTTACTGTGTTTCCCAACAGCTCCTCCCTCCCTCCCACCTATATATATGTGGGAGGGGCGCCTAGCACACAACAGACAATTGCCTAGCCGTGTGCGGCGCCCCCCTCCACTGTTTACACCCCGGTCATATTTTCATAGTGCTTAGGCGAAGCCCTGCGCATATCACTTCACCGTCACCGTCACCGTCACCACGCCGTTGTGCTGACAGAACTGGTCTACTACCTCGACGTCTTGCTGGATCAAGAAGGCGAGGGATGTCACTAAGCTGAACGTGTGCAGAACGCGGAGGTGCCGTACATTCGGTACTAGATCGGTTGGATCGCGAAGAAAGTTCGACTACATCAACCGCATTCTGAAACGCTTCCACTTACGGTCTACGAGGGTACATAGAGACACTCTCCTCCTCGTTGCTATGCATCTCCATGGATAGATCATTGAGTGTGTGTAGAACTTTTTTTTTCCATGCATCGTTCCCCAACAACTTTGCACTACCTGCAACCTCCGTGGGGTCGAGGAAGTCCGATTAATTTGCGAGGCACATGTGCCACATTTGTATGTGGTCTCACCCATCTCGCGCCACAAGCACACATTTGTGGGCTGGCACACGGTCCACCTTTGTCCGGAAGCGAAAGGGGGGTTCAACCATGATGGACTCCTATAGGTTTTGTGTTATGGTACGGTGCGATTTCAGACCTAGCTATTTGGGGGCATGCATTCATAGCTAGGATTCCCTTACTGCCGACACGAAGTGGGGTTTGTAGGGGGTGGCGGACTAGCAATACTATGCACTTTGTGCGACAGGTGCCACATCAAAGTTGTGCATTGGGTATTTGAACATCAAACCACCCTTTTCATACATATATTTGGTCCACATGCAAGTGTGTTTGTGTTTTGACCCTTTCCCACGTTATTTTTTTGCCAAATTTATAAACAGCAGACGATTTGGATGCAGCAAATGTTTGCGATTGGGGACACAACAAACATAGTTCACTCAGACTACCCGTGTGCCATGCTCGTGCCCCTATCACTCACATTATTAGCACATTAGATTCGGCTCCACGAGGCTTCCCTCCCACTCTCGAAAATATCTACTACCTCGCAATCTCGAAAATATCTACCGCCTAGAAGGTTTTTATGTTTGATAGCACACGATTAGTATGTGCGGACCGTGTGTGATGTCTATTACTGCCACTCTGCTTCAATCCCTTGATTCAAATTTTCAGTAGCCCTGGCATTTTACTCCCGCCTGCATCCCTCGCAATCTCAAAAATATCTGCTCGCCTGGAGGTTTTTCTATTTGATAGCACACGATTAGTAGTTTTGACCGTGTGCGATGTCTATCACTCCCGCTCTGCTTCTATATCTTGATCCAAATTTTCAGTAGCCCCGGCATTTTACTCCCGTCTGCATCCCTCGCAATCTCAAAAATATATGCTCGCCCTTGATCCAAATTTTCAGTTGCCCCAGCATTTTACTCCCGCCTAGTAAAATTTTCAGTAGCCGCGGTATTTCCAGAAACACCACCTTGGCCCCCCTCCACACACACACACCCCCCAAAACCTCCGCTCACACATACACACACCACCCCTCCCTCGCTCGAAACCATTGGTAAGTCGCCGCCATCGCCGCTGCCGCCTCCATCGTCAACCTCTGCCTGTATGCCGGGGAGCTCTAGGAGTGAATGGCCCAAACGAGGTTTATCGCGGCCTCTTCTTCCGACATCGGGGAGGTGACCGCCGAGGTGTCCCCGTCGTCCTCCACAGGCTCTTTATCGAGCCGCCGTCGTTGGTCGCCCGATCCGCCCGCCGCCGCGCCCCTACGCCGGTTAGAGTACTTCCCCGTCCTCCCTCGGGCCCGGCTGCCGACGAGGTCCTACCTCGAGGTCCGGTAGCGCGGTGGGAGACGTGGGTCACCAAGATTACGGATCGGGAGACCCACACCCGCCGGTGGCCCGGTAGCTTCCACACGGCCGAGCTCGCAGCCGTGGAGTACGACCGCAGGCAGGTCTGCTACCACGACGCGGCGGCTAGGCTCAGTTTCCCCTTCAGCACACGTTCGGTCGACCTCGACCCGCCGGAGCCAGGGATGGTGAGCTCAGCTATGGCACGGGAGGACCGCGAGGCGAGGGAGCACCTCAAGGCTGAGGCCGCCGATGAGGCCTACATGCAAGAGCTCCGCCGGCAGCACCCGGAGCTCATGGAGGCGGAGCGGATGATCTTTGCCGGCGAGGAGGGTGGTGAGGTTATCGTGCTCTCCTCCAGTGATGAGGTCGAAGGCGGCGAGGACGGCGGCGCAGAGGGCGTCGAGGTGGGCGGAGAGGGCGAGGAGTCCGATGTCGACGAGTGGAGGAGTGTCTTCCCTAACGACGGCACCGGCCCGAACCCGGTTCGCGGCACTCCGTACCTGACGAGGAAGGATTGGCTTGACCTCCACGTCGACCGAAAGTAGTTTAATTAGTTTAGTTTAAATTTATGTTTTATGTTCGGTTATGCAAAATTGTCTATGTTTATGTTTGAATGCATGCTACTTTCGGTTGAACCTGCTTTGAACTTGATCAAATTGAAGTTTACTCCGTTAAGTTTAGGGGATCGACTAGAAACAGCCAAAAATTGCTGGAGTATATATATACTCCGCTAAGGGTTTTACTCCGTAACTTTTAGGGGATCGGCTAGAGATGGCCTTATGCCTTGTTTATTTGAGTTATTTACAATGTGATGCTCTATATGTGTAAGTATTTACTGTGCAGTTCAATTTCATCAATAATAGTTTCAACAATATCACTATGAATTACGATATTTGGTTGTTGTTAAGGATGTTGCAGTTAACACGCCTTTCCATTTTTTAACAATAACTAGTGTACTTTAGACCTACACAATACTAGTTTGAATGACTATATTTGCTTGTTTTAAAGTGTTATGTCTGTTGAAGTTAACACACTGTTCCACTTCTTGTTTTGCTTAACTAGCGTGCTTAAACCTGCACACTGAAGCTATCATTTGTAGATTATGTTGTCTACCATGGATATATTTGGTTGATGTTTAGCCTGTTGTGCTTAACATGCCTTTAGATGTACTCACACGGGAAAATATTGGGAACAACTGTTGTTTTCTGTCGAGATTAGTTTCATGACGTTGCTTATATATACTCACTATTCAGGATATCGGTAGCTGGTACCATATAGCCTGGGGGATGATAAGGGATTAATCATCCAATCGGACATTTCACTGAATATATCTGTAACTCATTTATCGGTAGGTTAACTAGGGCCATATTTAATATATCCGAGGCTACATAGGAACATGCATTGTACTGAATGACTAATAGCAACAAGGAAGAGTGTTACCTTAATGTTCTGATGATGTCTAGATATACATGGAAGAGCAGCAACAACAACAACACAGCAGCAGTTAACTGCGGTTCACCAGCCGATATTTGTAAGAATGTAATAAACTCCACCTGCCCCGTAATATAAGATGTTAATTCATCCAATATGTGAGTATATTGGATGTAATAATATCTTATATAATGGGACGGAGGGAGTGTTGTACTACATCATTTTGCAATTGTTGTTTAGCTTCTAATATTAACTTGGTGCTTTTAGGTACATATGTCATTGGTAATTAAAGATCCACGCTTCGAACCTTTCTGCGTATGGGGCAATGAGATATTCGTGAACCAACATCAAGTTAGGAAAATTATAAAGATTGTTATTAAAATGGGTCAAAAGATGTCAATTGAACTATTTGTTTACACTTTATCCAAGACAACAGTAAACTTCAGCATGGTAAGTAAGAACTCTGTAGCCTTGTTTTTACTACCCATAATGAGTTGTGTTAGATGGCAATGTCTGAATCTTTTTCCTTTGCAGTGGTTCCCGAAGCAGATTACTCTAGGTTACCTCTCAAACTGCATGATTGGTGGCCGACCATCACAAGGGGTTGGACTAGGGTCGTGTGTGCCTTCTGCATGGAGGAGAGCACAATAGGGGCATTCCCCTTCACCTTGTTCAACCACCAGAATGTCTCTTGCCTCTTTCATTACCATCTTTAATAGTACAAGTATACAATCCTAGTTCATCATTCTTTATTTGGTGCTTATGTAATTCTTTTTTTTTTATGTAATTCTTGAACATATGTACCTGTGAATCGAGTAATGCATTGGTTGTTGAACCTGATAGATATGAATGAAGTTATAGCCTGCTTTCAAATTTAAATTCAGTACAATTTTAAATAGCAGCAATTAAATTAGGGTGAAAATACGCTCTGCATGTCATTACGGTGCACACAGTCTATAAAGCCCAATATGTGTGATATACATCATAATCCGACACGGTTCACGGAGAGGAAACGTGTGTAACCATGCACACATTTGCCGTTTACAAAGTGTGTGTGATGTCAGACAATATCACAAACGGTGCGAGAAAACTAAATCTCTGTGATAGTCGCCTTATCATACACGCTTTACAATCATGAACTATTTGTGATCGGGCACGCATCGTAAATGTATCACCACAGAAGTCTGGTTGCGATGGTAATGCGAGCACAAATGAGTAGCAAGGATGGAGCATTTGGGATATGCGAGATATCACAAACAGTTGTCTGAAGACTCGCATTTGGGATACATGTCGGCAATGCATATGCTTAGTTATCCTAAACGTATGCATTGCTACTCCCTATCCCCGACGGTTTCTGGGCCGTGTGGGAAGGACCCCCTATCGCCCACACTCACAAGGCGATAGTTTAAAATGCCCTCGCAGAAAGGCGTTAAAAACCATTTGTATAGCAGCTCACTGTACCAGTGCAACTATATGCCAGAATCAGAGGAAGACATAAGTTTGGGACCGACGAATTCAATGTCCCTGAAGACTTCCTTGATCCGGAAATGTTACAACGGTGGCTCATTAAATCCACTTGAAGTATTAAAAAGGGCATGAGAAGCTTAAAGCCAATCAAGACACTCTCAAGGATAAATGGGTAGAAGCCCTCGCAACCAAACAGGACCTCGAGCAAAGGCGTGCGGGCCAAACTAGAACCTACCTAGGACGGCGTCTACTTCCGGCATCGCTGACAAAGTCGATGACAACCTGCATTACAAGCTTGATCAAACAAATCAACCTGACCGCCCTCCCAGGGGTCAGGACAGGCCGAAGGGAGATCCTTGAGAACCCCCTTCATGCCTCACAGTGAAGGCAAATACCCAGTCCCATCCGCTCCGCAATATGACTTGCGGGAAAAATTAACAGCCCAGCCCCCTACCTCGGGTCAAAGGAGCCACACGCCCGATATGTTTCGTAGACGAGTGATGCGGCTTGAAGATACGTCGGTATTTCCCCAAAGAGGAAGGGATGATGCAGCACAGCAGCGGTAGGTATTTCCCTCAGTGATGAAACCAAGGTTATCGAACCGGTAGGAGAACCAAGCAACACAACGTAAACAGCACCTGCACACAAATAACAACCACTCGCAACCCGACGTGTTAAAGGGGTTGTCAAGCTATTTCGGGTAACGGCGCCAGAAATTGGCACGTGGACGGGAGAAATTTGTAATAGATTGATAGATCGAATGCCAAATAAAATAAATAAGAATAAAATGCAGCAAGGTATTTTTGTATTTTTGGTTTAATAGATCTGGAAATAAAAGCAAAGGAAAAGTAGATCGCAAAGGCAAATAATATGAGAAAGAGACCCGGGGGCCGTAGGTTTCACTAGTGGCTTCTCTCGAGAAAAATAGCAAACGGTGGGTAAACAAATTACTGTTGGGCAATTGATAGAACTTCAAATAATCATGACGACATCCAGGCAATGATCATTACATAGGCATCACATCCAAGATTAGTAGACCGACTCATGCCTGCATGTACTACTATTACTCCACATATCGACCGCTATCCAGCATGCATCTAGTGTATTAAGTTCATGGAGCAATGGAGTAATGCAATAAGAACGATGACATGATGTCAACAAGATCTATCTATGTAGAGATAGACCCCATCGTTTTATCCTTAGTAGCAACGGTACATACGTGTTTGTTCCCCTTCTGTCACTGGGATCAAGCACCGTAAGATCGAACCCACTACAAAGCACCTCTTCCCATTGCAAGATAAATATATCAAGTTGGCCAAACAAAACCCAAATATCGGAGAAGAAATACGAGGCTATAAGCAATCATGCATATAAGAGATCAAAGAAACTCAAATAACTTTCTAGATATAAAAAGATAGATCTGATCATAAACTCAAAGTTCATCCGATCCCAACAAACACGCCGCAAAAAGAGTTACAGTATATGGATCTCCAAGAGACCATTGTATTGAGTATTCAGCGAGAGAGAGGAAGCCATCTAGCTACTAACTACGGACCCGAAGGTCTACAAAGAACTAATCACGTGCCATCGGAGAGGCACCAATGGAAGTGGTGAACCCCTCCATGATGGTGTCTAGATTGGATATGGTGGTTCTGGACTCTGCGGTGGCTGGAATTGATTTTCGTGACTCCCCTAGGGTTTCTGGAATATTGGGGTATTTATAGAGCAAAGAGGTGGTCCGAGGGGCACCCGAGGTGGCCACAACCCACCAGGGCGCGCCTGGGCCTCCTGGTGCGCCCTGGTGGGTTGTGCTCCCCTCGGAGCACCCCCCCAGGTGCAACCTTGGCCCATTGGGTGTCTTCTGGCCCATAAAAAATCTCCGTAAAGTTTCATTGCATTTGGACTCTGTTTGGTATTGATTTCGTGTGATGTAAAAAACATGCAGAAAACAACAACTGGCACTTGGCACTATGTCAATAGGTTAGTACCAAAAAATGATATAAAATGACTATAAAATTATTACAAAACATCCAAGATTGATAATATAACAGCATGGAACAATCAAAATTATAGATACGTTGGAGACGTATCAGCATCCCCAAGCTTAACTCCTGTTCGTCCTCGAGTAGGTAAGTGATAAAAACAGAATTTTTGATGTGGAATGCTGCCTAACATGTCATCTCATATTTCTTTTCTTTATAGCATGGACATTTGGACTGTTATATTGTTCAAAGCGTAGTCTAGTTTTGACATGATAACTTAAATACTCAAGCATATCAAGAAGCCACCATGTCTTTCAAAATATCAACGCTAAAATAAGCTATCCCTAGCCCATCATGCTCAACCATTGATCCATTCATGAAACACACTTGCATATTAACTACACCCAATACTCAAGTATGATCATATTGCCTACTAGTTGGTGCTTTTATAAGAGAAGATGGAGACTCAAATTCCAAAATTGCATAAAGTAAAAGAAAGGCCCTTCGCAGAGGGAAGTAGGGATTTGTAGAGGTGCCAGAGCTCAAAGTGAAAAACTTAGAGATAAAAACATTTTGGGAGGTGTGTCCTTCCCACCAACGAAAACGACCTAGAGTTCCCAACACTTTCCATGCTAGATATATTATAGGCGGTCCCCAAACAGAAAATAAAGTTTATTCCTTTTTCCACCATACTTTCACTTTCCAAGGCTAGCCGTATCCACGGTTGCCTTCCATACCAACACTTTCCAAGGAATTTATTATTTGACAACATAAAGTAAATTCATTTTTCATTTCGGGACTAGGCATCCCTAATACCTTTGCCTTAATCTCATGCAATGACAAGTGAATAAACGCTCATCGTGAGAATAACACATCTAGCATGGAAAATATTAGCCACCCCTCACCGCTCCGCGAGCGGTACGAACACACAAAAGAGAAGTTTATTTTGAAAATTAGAGATGGCACATACAAATTTGCTTAGAACAACAAAAAAATACCGCATATAGGTAGATATAGTGGACTCATGTGGCAAAACTGGTTATAGGTTTTTGGATGAACAAACAGAGATCATACTTAGTGCAAATGAAGGCTAGCAAAAGATTGAGAAGCGACCAACCAAGAAACAAATAATCTCATAAGCGAGCATTAAGCATAATTAACACCAAATAATGCACCACAAGTACGATATATTTTCATTGCATAATTATTGACTTTCTTGCTTGCATAGGGAATCACAAACCTTAACACCAATATTCTTACTAAAGCATAATTACTCATCAACATGACTCACATATCACATCATCATATCTCAAAACTATTACTAAGAATCAAGTTTATTTTGTCTAATGATCTTTGATACGTCTCCAACGTATCTATAATTTTTGATTGTTCCGTGCTATTATATTATCCATCTAGGATGTTTTATATGCATTTATATGCTATTTTATATGATTTTTGGGACTAACCTATTAACCCAGAGCCCAGTGCCAGTTTCTGTTTTTTCCTTGTTTTTGAGTATCGGAGAAAAGGAAAACCAAACGGAGTCCAATTGACCTGAAATTTCACGGAGATTGTTTTTGGACCAGAAGAAGCCCACGGAGTATCGGAGATGGGCCAGAAGAGTCCCGAGGCACCCACGAGGGTGGGGGGCACGCCCTACCCCCTGGGCGCGCCCCCTACCTCGTGGCCGCCTCGGAGACCCCCCCTGACTTGTTCCCGACGCCAAAACCTCTTATATATACAGAAACCCCCGAAACATAACCTAGATCAGGAGTTCCGCCGCCGCAAGCCTCTGTAGCCACCAAAAACCAATCGACACCCTGTTCCGGCACCCTGCCGGAGGGGGGATCCCTCACCGGTGGCCATCTTCATCATCCCGGCGCTCTCCATGATGAGGAGGGAGTAGTTCACCCTCGGGGCTAAGGGTATGTACCAGTAGCTATGTGTTTGATCTCTCTCTCTCTCGTGTTCTTGATGTGGCACGATCTTGATGTATCGCGAGCTTTGCTATTATAGTTGGATCTTATGATGTTTCTCCCCCTCTACTCTCTTGTAATGGATTGAGTTTTCCCTTTGAAGTTATCTTATCGGATTGAGTCTTTAAGGATTTGAGAACACTTGATGTATGTCTTGCATGTGCTTATCTGTGGTAACAATGGGATATTCACGTGATCTACTTGATCTATGTTTTGGTGATCAACTTGCGGGTTCAGTGACCTTGTGAACTTATGCATAGGGGTTGGCACACGCTTTCGTCTTGACTCTCCGGTAGAAACTTTGGGGCACTCTTTGAAGTTCTTTGTGTTGGTTGAATAGATGAATCTGAGATTGTGTGATGCATATCGTATAATCATACCCACGGATACTTGAGGTGACATTGGAGTATCTAGGTGACATTAGGGTTTTGGTTGATTTGTGTATTAAGGTATTATTCTAGTACGAACTCTAGGATAGATCGAACGGAAAGAATAGCTTCATGTTATTTTACTATGGACTCTTGAATAGATCGATCAGAAAGAATAACTTTGAGGTGGTTTCATACCCTATAATAATCTCTTCATTTGTTCTCCGCTATTAGTGACTTTGGAGTGACTCTTTGTTGCATGTTGAGGGATAGTTATATGATCCAATTATGTTATTATTGTTGAGAGAACTTGCACTACTGAAAGTATGAACCCTAGGCCTTGTTTCCTAGCATTGCAATACCGTTTACGCTCACTTTTATCGCTTGTTACCTTGCTGTTTTATAATTTCAGATTACAAAAACCTATATCTACCATCCATATTGCACTTGTATCACCATCTCTTCGCCGAACTAGTGCACCTATACAATTTACCATTGTATTGGGTGTGTTGGGGACACAAGAGACTCTTTGTTATTTGGTCGCAGGGTTGTTTGAGAGAGACCATCTTCATCCTACGCCTCCCACGGATTGATAAACCTTAGGTCATCCACTTGAGGGAAATTTCCTACTGTCCTACAAACCTCTGCACTTGGGGGCCCAACAACGTCTACAAGAAGAAGGTTGCGTAGTAGACATCAAGCAATTTCTGGCGCCGTTGCCGGGGAGGTGAGTGCTTGAAGGTATATCTTTAGATATTGCAATCGAATCTTTTTGTTTCTTGTTTTATCACTAGTTTAGTCTATAAAATAAAACTACAAAAAAATGGAATTGAGGATGCCTCATATGCTTCATCTCTTTAATGTCTTTCGTGAAAATAAGGATTCTGATAATTGTGCTCAAGTGCTAGAAGAAGAATGCATTAGAATGTTTGGCACTAAATATTTGAATGATGAGCATGATTGCAATGTTGTTAGTATGAATTCCTTGAATATCCATGATGCTAATGATATGCAAAGCCACAAGCTTGGGGAAGCTATGTTTGATGAAGATGATATTTTTTCTCCCCCAAGTTTTGATGAGCAAATTTACTATGATGAAAGCATGCCTCCTATGTATGATGATTATTGTGATGACACGTATGCTATAAAGAATAATGATAACCATGAAACTTGTCATCTTGATCTTAATTTTCAATCACATGATAGTTATTTTGTTGAGTTTGCTCCAACCACTATTCATGAGAAGGAATTTGCTTATGTGGAGAGTAATAAAAATTCTATGCTTGTGCATCATGAAAATAGTGCTTTATGTGATAGTTATATTGTTGAATTCATTCATGATGCTACTGAAAATTATTATGAGGGAGGAATGTATGCTTGTAGGAATTGCAATAATATCAAGTTTCCTCTCTATGTGTTGAAAATATTGAAGTTATGCTTGTTTTGTCTTCCTATGCTAGTTGATTATTGTTCCCATAAATTGTTTGCTCACAAAATCCCTATGCATAGGAAGTGGGTTAGACTTAAATGTGCTAGTCATATTCTTCATGATGCTCTCTTTATGTTTCAATTCTTATCTTTTATGTGAGCATCATTGAAATCATCATGCCTAGCTAGGGGCGTTAAACTTTAGCGCTTGTTGCGAGGCAACCCAATTTTATTTTTGTTCTTTGCTTTTTGCTCCTGTTTAGTAATAAATAATTCATCTAGACTCTGTTTAGATGTGGTTTTATTGTTTTAATTAGTATTTTTGCCAAGTAGAACCTTTGGGAAGACTTGGGTGAAGTCTTTGCGATCTTGCTGTAAAAAACAGAAACTTTTACGCTCACGAGATTAGCTGCCATTTTTTACTGGAGAGTGCTTTTAGGTCGATTCTTTTTGCAGATGATTAATAGACAAATTCCTCAGGTCCTCCAAGTTATTTCAGAATTGTTTTAGTTACAGAAGTATTCGAATGATACAGATTACTACATACTGTTCTGTTCTTGACAGATTCCGTTTTCATTGTGTTGTTTGCTTATTTTGATGAATCTATGAGTAGTATCAGAGGGTATGAACCATAGAGAAGTTGTAATACAGTAGATATTACATCAATATGAATTTAGAATGAGTTCACAACAGTACCTAAGTGGTGATTTATTTTCTTATACTAACGGAGCTTACGAGTTTTCTGTTGAGTTTTGTGTTGTGAAGTTTTCAAGTTTTGGGTAAAGATTCGATCGACTATGGAATAAGGACAACCAAGAGCCTAAGCTTGGGGATGCTCCGGATGGCATCCCCTCTTTCGTCTTTATTCATCGGTAACTTTACTTGGAGCTATATTTTTATTCACCACATGATATGTGTTTTGCTTGGAGCGTCATTTTATTTTATTTAGTTTTGCTTGTTGTTTGAATAATATCCCAAGATCTGAAATTCTTAAATGTTATAGAGTCTTCACATAGTTACATAATGATTCGACTACTCATTGATCTTCACTTATATATTTCGGAGTAGTTTGTCATTTGCTCTAGTGCTTCACTTATATCTTTTTAGAGCACGGCGGTGGTTTTATTTTGAAGAAATAGATGAACTCTCATGCTTCACTTATATTATTTTGAGAGTCCTAAACAGCATGGTAATTTGCTTTCGCTATAAAATTAGTCCTAATATGATAGGCATCCAAGATGGGTATAATAAAAACTTTCATATAGAGTGCATTAAACACTATGATAAATTTGATACTTGATAATGGTTTTGAGATATAAAGGTGGTAATGTTAGAGTCATGCTAGTTGGGTAATTGTGAAATTGAGAAATACCTGTGTTAAGGTTGGCAAGTCCCGTAGCATGCACGTCCGGTAAACGTTGTGTGACAAATTTGAAGCATGGGGTGTTCTTTGATTGCTTTCCTTATGAGTGGCGGTCGGGGACGAGCGATTGTCTTTTCCTACCAATCTATCCCCCTAGGGGCATGCGTAGTAGTACTTTGCTTCGAGGGCTAATAAACTTTTGCAATAAGTATATGAGTTCTTTATGTCTAATGTGAGTCCATGGATTATACGCACTCTTACCTTCCCGCAATTTGCTAGCCTCTACGGCACTGTGCATTGCCCCTTTCTCACCTCGAGAGTTGGTGCAAACTTCGCCGGTGCATCCAAACCCCGTGATATGATATGCTATATCACACATAAGCCTCCTTATATCTTCCTCAAAACAGCCACCATACCTACCTATTATGGCATTTCCATAGCCATTCTGAGATATATTGCCATGCAACTTTCCACCGTTCCGTTTATTATGACACGCTCCATCATTGTCATATTGCTTTGCATGATCATGTAGTTGACATCGTATTTTTGGCAAAGCCACCTTTATAATTATTTCATACATGTCACTCTTGATTCATTGCATATCCCGGTACACCGCCGGAGGCATTCACATAGAGTCATATTTTGTTCTAAGTATCGAGTTGTAATTCTTGAGTTGTAAGTAAATAGAAGTGTGATGATTTTCATTATTAGAGCATTGTCCCATGTGAGGAAAGGATGATGGAGACTATGATTCCCCCACAAGTCGGGATGAGACTCTGGACTAAAAAAAGAGGCCAAAGAAGCCCAAATAAAAAAGAAAAGAAAAAATGAGAGAAAAATAGAGAAGGGACAATGTTACTATCCTTTTTGCACACTTGTGCTTCAAAATAGCACCATGATCTTCATGATAGAGAGTTTCTTATTTTGTCACTTTCATATACTAGTGGGAATTTTTCATTATAGAACTTGGCTTGTATATTCCAATGATGGGCTTCCTCAAAATGCCCGAGGTCTTCGTGAGCAAGCAAGTTGGATGCACACCCACTTAGTTTCTTTTGATGAGCTTTCATACACTTATAGCTCTAGTGCATCTGTTGCATGAAAATCCCTACTCCTCGCATTGACATCAATTGATGGGCATCTCCATAGCCCGTTGATTTTTTTTTGAATATTTACTGTGAGGTAAAGCCCCACAACCCTTTATTGAAGGAGAGTGCACTATACAGACAAAAAAGAAACTATATATACAAAGGCTAAGAAAAAGGTCCTATCTAAGCCTAACTATGCCTACCTGCTTTACAACAGAGAGTCAATCCAAGCCAACAGTTTAGGTTTGATACTATCCTTCACCCTATAAGCTAGAAGTGAAATATCATGTATGAATTTACATTTCCATGCACTAAAGGTGGCTCTCTCAGCTCTGAAAGTTCTGCCATTTCGTAGAATCCATATATTCCATGCAGTTGATAGCATAACTTCAAAGAAGAAGGGAGGCCTGAAGCTGGCTCTAGCATGAGTGATACACTGCTGTATATCAGAACCTCCAGTCCAGTCAATGCCCAAGTAATTCCATACTCTGGAGCTAAAGTTGCAATTAAAGAACAGGTGAATCTTGTCCTCATAGACATACTCATTGAAAATGAGACTGAGATTATCATCTTGGCTTGATCTCCAATGTCTTCTAACCAGCATGTCCTTGGTGTTGAGTCAATCAAAGAATAGCAGCCAGCCAAAAACCTTTATCTTCATAGTGCACCTACTCTGCCACAACCATTTGCAAGGCTATATTCTAGGTAAATGGGAGTGCATTATTGAGTAAAAGCTTTTGGCAGAATAATCCCCAGATTTACCAGGCCATATCCAAACATCAGGAATAGTGGGTCTCTGTTTAACTGCATGATCCAAACTTCCAGCACATGTAACTCAGAGGCAGCCTCATGGGATAGAGGCAGATAAAACATGGAGAATAGATCATGAGACTGAAGGAATTCCTGAACTGATATCTTATCATTATTGACAAAAGAGAACAACCAAGGCAATCTCCAACATAAAGGTCTAGAAGAGCCCCCAATATGTCAAGAATCAGTCCAAAACAAAGCAGTGTCACCCATGTTGATATGTACTGAGGCAATGGCAGTATAAGCCTCATGAAGTTTTAGCACATCCCTCCACCAGAACGAACTAGCTTGTGCTGTGGCATGGGGGACACCAAGATCATAGTAGTTGTTCCAAATCAAGGCCACCCAAGGAATGTCAACCTTGTTATAAAATTTGTGGAGATGCTTGATGAGGAGGCCTTTGTTCTGGATGTTCATATTAATAACTCCTAGACCACCTTTGTCTTTTGTCCTGCAGACCAGGTCCCATGCAGCCAGAGACTGTTTTGGAGCCTCACCATTACCCCTCCAGAGACATTGTCTAAAGATTCTGTCCAACTGTTTGACGATCCCTGGTGGAATGTGCAGGCTACACAGAAATTATATTGGCATAGAGGTGAAGACAGATGTAAGCAGCTGTAAACGAGAACCTTGATTCAACATGGAAGAACTTGCAGCCAGTCTCCTCTCAAGACTACCAACCAGTGGCATGAGATCAATGATCCTGGACCTAGTAGTTCCCAAGGGTAATCCAAGGTAGGTGAATGGGAGCTGCCCACTTCTACAACCAAGTATAGCAGCCAGTCTAGCAGCTTCACCTTCCTCCATATTCAAAGGAATCATTGAGGATTTTGCAAAGTTCACCTTTAAACCAGTGGATTGCTGGAAGGTATACAGCATGTTCTTAAGTGCAACAAGCTCTTCATCCTTAGCTACAAGAAAGATAATCGTATCATCTGCGTATTGAATGATGGGGAAGTCCATATCATGAGTTGGAATAAGCAGAGATAGAGTTCCATGCGCGAACATTTGGTTGACCACTGACTGCAAGAGATCAGCTACAAGGACAAACAACAGAGGTGAAAGATGATCACCCTGTCTGACTCCACACTTGCATTTAGACTGTTTCCTAGGAATTCCATTTAACAAAGCAGATGAAGAGCCTGTGGAAAGGATTTGCTTAACCCAACTCAACCATTTAGCATCAAACCCTTTATGCTTCAACATCTGAAGAATGACCTCATGCTCCACGGTATCAAAAGCCTTGGCAAAATCCATTTTGAGAATTATAATTGGTCGCTTGGATTGTTTACACTGATGGATGTACTCAAAAGCCCATGCCAGGCAGTCCTGAATTGATCTACCTTTAAGGAATCCATACTGATTTTTATGAATACACTTAAGAATCACCTTCTGCAACCTGTTGGCCAACAACTTAGTTAAAAAAATTAAACAAGTGTTGGTGAGAGATATAGGCTTGAAATCATCTGGCCCTTCGGGAGAAATGATCTTGGGGATAAGTGTAATGAGAGAACCATTAATGTTTTCTAGCGATAATTTCCCCTCATAAAAATCCTTAATAAGCCTCAAGAAATCATTCTGAATTATGGGCCAGTAGTGCTTGACAAACATCCCATTAAAGCCATCAGGGCCAGGGGCCCGATCAGCCGGCAACTCCTTCAAAACTTGATTGATTTCCTCATTCGAAAAAGGCAAAGATAGCTCCTCCAGGCCAGGGATTGGCTGAATCAACTGGTTCAAATCAAAGCCCATAGATATCCCTTGGGCTTGGCCCATTCTAGATTTAAACAAGGCCCAAAGAATTCCCGCCATCTGAGCATGTTCAGTCACTGGATCGACCATGTCATTGGTTTTCAAACTGGAAATGGAATTCTTCCTCATGCGCTCAGAAGCCATTGCATGAAAGAATTTTGAATTTTCCTCTCCAACCTTAATATACTGGATGGTGCACTGCTGTTTCCAATAGATATAGTGAATCTTTAACAAATGTTCATAGTGAAATTTAACAATTTTCCTAAAATTGAACTCCGGCCTTGTCAAAGGCCGGGCTTCTTCCATCTGATCAAAATGAAGGATCACCTTGGAACAATCCACTGTAAGCTTCTTGATGTATGATAATTTCTTGCTCCAGACTTTCAAATCATATCTCAGTCTCTTAAACTTTCTAGTGAGAACAGCAGAAGCAGAAAGATCTGAAAATACCGGTGAGTTCCAAGACTTTGTTACACATTCCATAAACCCTAGCATATCAACCCGGAAGTTCTCAAACCTAAAAATCTTGGCTGCAGGAATGGTCGTGTCGATGGACACCACGCAAGGCACATGATCCGAGGTTGTTCTGGCTAGGAGATGGACCACTGTGTTCGGGTAATGAGAAATCCAATCAGCAGTGGTGAAGAACCAATCAAGCTGCTCAAGCAAAGGGTTTTGCTGCATATTAAACCAGGTGTAGCTGCGACCTTTCAATGGCAACTCCAAAAGACCAAGGTGACCAATAACTTCATTGAAGAGGAAAATATCATTAACATCGCCACCTGGGAGGTTTCTGTTATCCAGGGATCTGATGAAATTAAAGTCTCCCAGCAATAACCAATTTTCATCAGGAGGGATGTTGAGGTGATATAATGTCGGGGAAACGACACCTATGGGATCACAAGAATCCCTACTACGGTTGCCGGGGCGCAGGGTTGCGAGAAGAGCAGGATTAGTAACCAGCACAAGGATCGTTTACCCAGGTTCGGGCCGCGAGCATGCGTAAAACCCTAGTCCTGCTTTGGTGGGTGTATTTTAGAGAGTTCTTGAGCTCTTGAACTAGCTGTGGTGGGTGCGTGGTTCGAAAGAGCCGAATCCTTCTCCAGTATGCCATGGGCCTCCTTTTATAGTCGAAAGGGGCTGCCACAGTGGCACACAGGAGGTGGAAAGGCGCACAGTGCTATGAGCTTATCGCTCGTATTACAGGACAAGACGCATTCAATGCGTAGCTTAGGTGTCCCCTTGCTTTATCGGGGACGGGGGCGAGGCCCGTCCCGTCTGTCGCCGCTCCTCCTCGCTTCGACACGCGCCCTGGCCAGTGAGGCATGCGGTGCCATGTAGGCAGGCAGGTAGCTGAGGTGGCGCGGTGGTGGAGCCTTCACGAAGATCTGCATGCCGCCACGCAGGCACTTGACGAGTTGGCCCGGGAGCTGCATGTTGCCACGTAGGTGCCTGCTCAGCTGGTTGAGCTGGCAGCTGCATGCGAACGGCGGTGGAAACTTGGTTGGCGCGGGCCTGGCGGTGGCCCTGCTGGCGTCCTTGGTGAGGACCTTGCCGTGTGGCCCGGCAAGGGTCTTGCCGTGGCGCGCTGTCGTCCCCGGCAAGGACCTTGCCGGGGGTCTCGTGGCTTTCCTCGGCAAGGATCTTGCCGAGGATCATCGTCTTCTAATCCTCATATGATCTTGGGTGTTCCTTGTCTTCACAAAGATCTGCATGCCACCATGGAGGTGCCTCCCGAACCCTGGCCCAACGTGATGTTGGAGACCGTGGGCTCAAGGGTGGCTCGCTCTGTTGGTGTGGGGCGAGCTGCCCCGGCAAGGGTCTTGCCGGGGGAACTTGCTTCGTCCCTCTGCTCTTTGTGGTCTTGGCCTTGGTGTTGCTCTGGTTATCTTGGGCTTCGGTCTTACCTTGGCTCACCTCCCCTATTCTGCTTGGTGTGACCGTGGGCGCGGCTCCGACTGCCCGTGCACAGGTAAAGGGGTACAAAAGTGCGCCCCTCCTTTTGTACACCGACAGGAGCCCCAGGGCCTGGGCCACACATAAGCGCGACACGTTGTTGGGCCAGGCCCAAAACGGTGCGCGGGCAGGCGGGGTGGTTTTTACCGCGGTAAAACTTTTCGCGCGCTGCGCCTCCCACGACCCGCGCGCGTGGCGCGGCGTTGCGTGGAGGGGTGCGCCTGACGTGGGCAGCATGCGTGGGGCGGTTTCCACACGCATGCGTCACGTCGCAGTAAAGAGGCGGCTCGCGCCTTCCCCGTAAAAAGAGGCAGGCGTGGAGGCGCGGCTCATTTACTGAATGGGGCCGGGTCGCGGTCTTCAAGGCGTCCACACCCCACGATCATGGGGTGGGGAGAGGTCACTTCACCCGTCCCCTCGGTTCCGCACGTCCGCCACGCGTCCTTCATGCGCCTGGGGTGGCAAGCGGTGGAGGCAGGAAACCGGGCCATCGCTGGTTGGGGCACCGGGTCGGTCCCGATTCCCTGCGCCTTTGGTGGCTGGATTGGCCGAGCGGGGCGGTTGAGCCCCGACCCCGCCCCTTTATAAAGAGGGGGAAGGGGGGACGGCGTCCCGCACCCTTCTATCATCTATCTCCTCTTGCTTCTGCTTCTTCCTTTCACTCGCCATGGAGAAGGGGGATCCTGGTCCCTCGACGGTGGCGGCGAGGGTCGCCGCTCGACAGCGCGTCCCTCCTCCTCCTGAGCCTGCGGTTGTAGAACCGGCCGCGAGGGGAAGGGGGAGGGTGCGAGGCCGTGAGCGAGGCCGGGGCAGAGGTTGTAGTGCTCGGGGAAGAGGAGGACGGGGCGGCGCGCCGGCTTCGCCCCCGCCAATGATGCCTTTTCCGATGGAAGGCCATGTTGGAGACCAGCCCCGCGAGTTCTTCATTAGGCTGCGCCGGCCTCCGCGTCGTCGTCTTCGTCTTCCCGCCCCGTTTGCTCGGGAGATGGAGCGTGACCCGCCCCAATCCCTCAGATTGCACATGAGGGGTTGTGTAAATGGGGACACGCGGGTCGATGTCGACTTCCCGACTCCTTGGGTCATGTATCTACGTCGTGGATGGAAGACGTTCGCTCGCATCCATAGCCTGACGGCGGGGCTCGTCCTCTATTTCAAATTAATGGAGGACGGCCTGCTCTCCGTCAAGGTCTTCGGAGACTTTGGGACTCGCCTGAAGTGTTGCGTGGAGAGCTCCTCCAACGGAGATTCCGATGATGGAAGCTCTTCCTCGAGCGAGAGTGATGAGGAGGACAGCGGGGCAGATGACGGGGATGAGTCCGACTAGGCGTCGAACGCCCCGCGCCTGGGCGGGTGCGGCAGCAGCAGCATCTGCACCTGGCCGCTCCTCCGGCAGAGTATTGCCGGTGGTGGGGCCAGCTCCTTGAACTTCTCGGGGCCGTCTCCTTGGGCGGCTGGCGTTGGGAGGTTGCGGAAGAGGAAGAGGGCGGGCGGCAAGGCCGTCAACTCGGAGTACGCGGGCACCGATGCCTTTGTTGCGTACTGCCGGTCCTGCCGCCTCGTCTTCCACCTCCTTTCCCGGCACCGTCATCACCGGCCCACCCGTGGGCGGCCACCGAGGTGCTCTCTTGGTGCTTTCTACTGCTCGTAGCTCGCCTAGGCGCCCCTTTTCCCCTCTCGCCTCCTTGACCTGCCTCCTGAGGAGAGGGACAAGAAAGGGATCACGGGCATCTTATCTCTTTTTTAATCGGTAAGCCTTCTGGCCTTGTTAAATTTAGAGCTTGTAATCCCCCTTGTTCATGTTTTTCATTCCGTACGGACTGTACCTGTGTGGGATGCTTTTAATGAAAAAGGGTTGTTTGCCGGGTTTTTCGTTCGCGGGCAGACCCCGCGACAAGGAACAAATCCTTGTTACAATTTAGGATAAACATTTCACCCGGCAACAGGCCTCGCCGTCCCCCCACTTCGCTCGACCATTCTCGCGCCCTTGGCGGAGGCAGGGATGAAGCGGGCTTAGGCTCCTCGTTCTACTTCCTTGCCACCGCAACTACAACCAAATCCGGTCCCAGGAGATAATCCTTGGGTATAGAAAAGGAGAGCACGGTGGCCTAGAAATAAAACGAGGTTTCATATATCCCAGTTTCGTTCCGAAATGCATGATAGGGGATGAAAGACTTATCTGGATCTGCAGCCCCCGGCAACCTTGTCTTGCCGCGGTTGGATCCTTGTGCTTGCAGCCCCCGGCAACTCTGGTTCGCCGGGGTCGGGACGCCGGTCCGTTTCCTTTCTCCCAAGTAGCTCAGCAGAAGTGCTCATGTGCCCTGCGAACCAAAGGAGGACAAAAAAGAAACAGATAGACGCGCACTCAACCTCTAAGCTAGGGGTTAGTCGCCGCTGAGCACTATCAACCCTAACCAAGGAAGAGACTCGACCTAGCATGCATGCTATAACTTAGGGCGCCAGCGCTTCATTTATTTATGCTCAGGGTCTGCGCCTGGCTTTGTACGAAGGGTTACATGCCTTGCCGGCAAAGCTTGTACAAAAGGTGGCTTGCCGGGAGGCCCGGCAAGCCGCGCCTTACGGGTAAAACTTGCGAAGATGCTCGATGTTCCAGGAGTTGCTCACTGGGACAGCATCTTCGGTCTCCAGGCAGACTGCGCCGGGCCTGGTGACTCGTATTACCTGATAAGGGCCTTCCCACTTCGGCGTCAACTTGTTGGAATTCTTGGCCGACTGAACGCGCCGAAGAACAAGGTCGCCTTCCTCAAAGCTTCGGGCTTGAACCTTGTGGCTATGGTAGCAGCGCAAGGCTTGCTGGTAGCGTGCTGCTCTCACAGCCACCCGAAGACGATCTTCCTCAAGGAGCGTCGCGTCATCTAGGCGCAACTGCTCTTGCTCAAGCTCATCATAAGCGAGCACTCGAGGTGACCCGTATATGAGTTCCGTGGGGAGAACTGCTTCGGCCCCGTATGCCAGGGCAAAAGGTGTCTGGCTTGATTTGGCGTCGTCCTGATCGACTAAAGAACCACCGGCAATTCATCAATCCAGAGCCTACCGCTCTTGCGCAGCTTGTCAAAAGTCTTTGTTCTTAGGCCTCGCAACACTTCAGCATTTGCCCTCTCCGCTTGGTCGTTGCTCCATGGGTGTGCCATGGAAGCAAAACAGACCTTGCTGCCGAGGTCTTGGATGTATTGCATGAAGGTGTGGCTTGTGAACTGCGTGCCATTGTCGGTGATGACTCTGTTTGGCACACCAAAACGGCAGACCAGTCCCTTGAAAAACTTGACGGCTGACTGAGCAGTCACCTTTCTCACTGCTTCCACCTCCGACCACTTTGTGAACTTGTCGATTGCAACGTACAAGTACCCAAAGCCCCCGACAGCGCGGGGGAAAGGGCCCAGTATATCGAGCCCCCAGACCGAGAATGGCCAGGAGAGAGGGATTGTTTGAAGGGCTTGAGCTGGTTGATGAAGCTTCTTTGAATGGAACTGACACGCTTCACACTTGGTTACTAGTGTCGTCGCATCCTGGAGGGCAGTGGGCCAAAAGAAACCTTGCCGGAACGCCTTTCCGGCAAGGGCCCTCGACCCTATGTGGGAGCCACATATGCCTCCATGTATCTCTGCCAACAGCTCCAGTCCTTCCTCCCGGGGGATGCACTTCAATTTCACGCCGTTCGGCCATCTCCTGTACAGGACGTCGTCGACGAACTGGTACAGGGCGGACCAACGGGCTAATTTCTCCGCTTCTTCCTGCTCCTCAGGAAGTTCCCCTGTTTGGAGGAATCGGACAGTATGTTGTGCCCATGCCGGAGCCTGGGGCTCGACGGCAAGGAACAAAGGCATTTCCTCAGCCATGGGCGCGGCTGTCTCCATGGCTAGGGCTTGACGCCCTACCGGAGCAAGTTGCCCTTTGGCGGGCTCAGCGTCCGCGGCAGCACCCTTGCCGGCAGCCCCAGTGGGCTCGGTAGGAAAGTACTTGCCGGGACCTGACTTCCTCCGCTTGTTCTGCCCCATTGATGGTTCGACGGATGGTTGAGTTAACCGGAGCAAAAAGGTACCTGGTTCCACAGGTAGCTTGAATGCAGCATGCTTTGACAAGTAAATGGCGGTGTCGTTCTCCATTCGGGGGACGTGCTCCGCTTGGATACCGTCAAAGCGCTCCTCCAGCTTCCTCACTTCATCTACGTAAGCTTCCATCAATGGGCTCTGGTAATCCTTGTTGACCTGCCTGACAACGAGCTGCGAGTCACCCCTGACGATGAGCTTCTTAACCCCGAGGTCTGCCGCGATCCTGAGACCGGCAAGCAATCCCTCGTACTCAGCAGTGTTGTTGGTGGACATATCCCGGGGAAAGTGCATCTGGATCACGTACTTGAGGTGCTCTCCGGTGGGTGCGATGAGCAGCACACCGGCACCGCTGCCTTGCAGTGAGAAAGCCCCATCAAAGTACATGATCCAGTCACGGTCTGCCTCCTTGCCGGGGAGAGTGGTCTCCTGGATTTCTTCGTCAGGCGTTGAGGTCCATTCTGCAAAGAACTCCGCCAAGACTCTGCTCTAAATTGTCAAGGTATTTTCAAACTTCAAACCGAAACTTGATAACTCCAAGGCCCATTCCACAATCCTTCCGGTTGCATCTGGGTTATGCAGTATCCGTTGCAATGGGAGGCGGGTGACGACAGTGATATCGTGGGCTTGGAAGTAATGACGCAGCTTGCTCGAGGCCATAAGGAGGCCAAAGAGCAATTTCTGCACACCGGAGTACCTCGATCTAGCTCACTGCAAGAGGGAGCTGACAAAGTAAACCGGGTGCTGCATCATCATCTTCTTCTGCACCACCTCACTTGACTGCGTGGGCACTGCCTCAGTGGCATCAAACTCTGCCGGGGGCCTCGCCTTGCCGGCACCAGGCCCTGCCGGGGGAATCTTTGGCTTGCCATCCACTGGTTCTGCCGCCGTCACTGCCTCCTCGTTGACCTCCCTCTGTGCCACCAGTGCCGCGCTGACCATTTGATTCGTTGCCGCCAGATACAGCAGCAACGGCTCTTGTGGTTTAGGCGCAACCAGTATTGGCGTGGAGGAAAGGTATTTCTTCAGATCCTGCAATCCTGCCTCAGCTTCTGGGGTCCACTCCATTGGGCCTGCCTTCTTCAAGATTTTGAAGAAAGGAAGGGCGCGCTCGGCGGACTTGGAGATGAATCGGCTCATGGCGGCGACACAGCCGGTGAGCCGGCGCACATCCTTGATCCGCTTGGGCGAGTCAATCTACTCAATAGCCTTGATTTTGTCTGGGTTTGCCTCGATCCCACGCTGCGACACAAAGAACCCGAGAAGCTTGCCGGACGGAACACCGAAGACACACTTCTCAGGGTTCAGCTTGAGGTTGATCTTGCGGAGGTTGGCAAATGTCTCTTCCAGATCTTGCACAAGAGTTGGCCCATCCTTGGTTTTGACCACTATGTCATCCATGTATGCCAACATATTTCTATGGAGCTGAGGTTCAAAACCAATTTGGACTGCTCTTGCAAACGTTGAGCCAGCACCCTTCAACCCGAAAGGCATCCGTAAAAAGCAATACGTACCACATGGGGTGATGAATGCTGTCTTTTATTCATCCTCTCTTGTCATGAAGATCTGGTGGTAGCCCGAGTAGGCGTCGAGGAATGATAACAGATCACACCCGGCCGTGGAGTCAACAATCTGGTCGATGCGCGGCAATGGGAAGGGGTCCTTAGGACAAGCCTTATAGATATCTGTGTAATCAATACACAGCCTCCACTTCCCATTCGCCTTGCGCACCACTACCGGATTGGCCAACCACGTCGGGTAGAGCACTCCCCTCACCAAACCTGCCGCTTCCAACTTCCTGATCTCCTCTGTGATGAACTCCTGCCTCTCCAGAGCCTGCTTTCTGACCTTTTGCTTGACGGGCCGCGCATGAGGGCAGACAGCTAGGTGGTGCTCAATCACCTACATGGGAACACCGGGGATGTCGGATGCTTGCCACGCAAACATGTCGACATTCGCCCGCAGGAAGGTGACGAGCGCGCCTTCCAATTTGCTGCCGAGGGTGGAGCCTATAGTGAAGGCCCCTCCCGTGCCATCCTCCCTTGCGGACACCTTCTTGGTCTGCGGTGGCTCGGCTCTGGATTTCTTGCTCTTGCCGGTAGAGCTCTCTGGCACGTCCTCGGCGGTAGCGTAGCACTCTGAAGAGGCGTGCTTGCCGGAGTGGGTGCGAGAGGTCTTGCCGTGCTTCCTCTTCCCTTTCGGGCCTTCAGCGGCAGGAGCAGGTGCCTTGACGGCAGCTGCTGCAACTGCTTCTCGGTAGAGTTGGTTGGCGCAGATCAACGCGTCCTTCTTGTCGGAGGGGGCGGAGATGATGGTCAACGGCCCGGGCATCCTTAGCATGTTGGAGGCGTAGTGTGATGCCGCCATGAACTTGGCTAGTGCCGGGTGGCCGAGGATCCCGTTGTAGGGCAAGGGGATCTCGGCCACGTCAAAGATGATCCTCTCCGTCCTGTAGTTCAGCTCCCCTCCAAACGTCACGGGCGGTGTGACCTTCCCCTTCGGTTGGCTCCTCCCCGGATTGACCCCTTGAAATGTGCCCGTTTCCTCGAGGTCTCCATCAAGGATTTGCAATATTTTGATCACGACAGGCGAGATCAGGTTCAGGCCGGCCCCGCCATCAACCAACATCTTGTTCACCCTGAGGTTGCGTATCGTTGGTGAGACCAACAATGGCAAACACCCAACCGCGGTTGTGCGGTCAGGGTGGTCTTCGGTGTCAAAGATGAGGGGCGTGCTGGACCACTTCAGCGGCTTCTGAGCGTCGAACGACGGCTCCGCTGCTGTAATCTCACGCGCCCACTGCTTGAGCTGGCGGTGAGAAGTATGCAGCGAGGCGCCGCCATCGACGCACATGGCCTCCGTAGCCTTCTGGAACCCTTGCTCACCGGACTCGTCGTCCTCGTCGTGATCATCGTCTTCTTGTTTCTTGTCACGGCCCCGGGCGGGCCTCTCTTGCTGGTTGTCCTTGCCGGGGCGGCTTCCTTGGCCGCCACACTTCTTGCCGGATCCCTCAGCACCGTCCTGGTCCTTCTCCTTGTCCCACCTCTCGTACTCAGCTTTTTGCTTCTCAGCAAGCAGCTCGACTTGTCGGCAGTTCTGGAGGTCGTGGCCCTTGGTGCGGTGGATCTTGCAGTATTGCTTGCCGGAGCTCCCTGGCTTGTCGGTAGCCGCCAAGGCCCGGCAGGCAGCGCACCCGGCAATCTCCTTGCCGGGGGCGTCTGCCTTGACCTTCTTGCCGGCGTCGGTGTCGCCAGATCCTTCAACGGCAAGCACGGCCTTGCCTTTGCGTTTCCTGTTGCGATGCCGGCCCTTCTTCGTCGGGGTGGCAGCGTCTTCATCGGTAGAGTCGGTTTCTGCGCCGGCGTCTTCGCCGGGGTACTTCCTTCCCTCTTCAGCCCGGGCACACCTATCGGCCAGAACGTAGAGCTCGGCCACATCCTTAACCTTGGTCATCGAAAGCTCTTCGCGCATCTTGCGGTTGCGCACGTTCTGGTGGAACGCGCTGATCACAACAGCGGGATGAACGTCGGGGATGTTGTACTGCACACGGCTGAATCTCTAGATGTACTTGCGCAGGGTTTCCCCTTCCTTCTGGGGAATGATATGCAGATCACTGGCCTGGCCATGAGCTTGGTGGCCTCCTGTGAAGGCGCCAATGAACTCATGGCACAGATCCGACCAAGAAGAAATGGAATCCACCGGCAAGTGCATCAACCAAGACATAACATTGGGCTTCAGCGCGAGCGGGAAATAGTTGGCAAGCACCTTGTCATCGCGAGCTCCAGCAGCCTGCATCGCGATGGTGTAGATGCTGAGGAACTCGGACGGATGGGTCTTGCCAGTGTACTTCTCGCAGACGTCGGGCTTGAACGTGCGGTGGGGCAGCCACTGGAACTGCCGCAGCTCACGGGTAAAGGCCGGGCAGCCCACCTTGTAAGGTAGGCCGCCGAAGCCCCCCGGTGCTGGGTGGTCCATAGCAGGTCCTGCCCGCTTGTCCGACTGGCGGCGCGTTTCGCACCGGTGCTAGACGGTGGTTCGAGCGTCTTCGTGAGCTCATTCCCGAAGAACCTGGCGCTGGTCGTGGAGGGTCCGCGGGTCGGACGACGCTATGGAGATGTTATCACAAGCGTCGTCACGACAGGCCGACACCCGCGGCGGCTGGCGAGGAGGAGGAGAGTGCACCGTGGCCGCTGCTCCCCCGGTCCTCCCAGCGCCAGCATGTGGTGGCTCGGTGGAGCGCCGACCCGAGGGCCCCGCCGGTCGCGGATCGTCTTTGTTGGCGACGGCGACGAGGCTCTGGATGGTGGCCCTCCACTCGTCGAGCTTCTCCGCAGCAGGAGGGAAGTCGAGGAGCAGCTGCGCGCGCGCCAAAGCTTCTGCTGGCGTGGGCGGCGGCGACAGCTGCGTGGATTGCGGCGCGCTTTGACTTCTAACTATGTTAGAAGGAGCTCCGTTATGACCCAGCGGCTACGTGCCATTTTCGCAAGCACTTCGGCGGGCATGCTGAACCCCTTCATCTTGCGGATGACGCACAGGGCTCTTCCCACGGCGGTGCCCAGGGTCACCAGCGTGGTGACGCTGCTCGGCGCGCACACCATGGGAAGAGCGCGAAGTGGTCGCCGGTGTGGGCGTCTTGGAGGTCGCTGCGCCGCCCGGAGGTGGCACAACGACACCCCTGGAGGGCCCCTTGCCGCGTGCGGGGGGCCCAACTCCGTCTTTGGATCTGGCGATGTGCGGCCAGTCGTCTGGCGCGCGAACGACGCTGCTCGCTAGGCTCTGACTGCCAGGGCGATGCTGGTGCTCGCGGACAGCGGCCCGGGTCCTGTCCGTGACCGGTCCACTGCTCGTCCACACCGGCACAGGTCGTGTCGGGTGGTTGGTGCGACATATGCCAAGGGATGGCTTATCATTGTGGGAGCCAATAAAACGTCGCCGGTGCCCGGAAATGGGATGAGGCGAAGACATGCACGCCGGCGGATCTTACCCAGGTTCGGGGCTCTCCGAGGAGATAACACCCCTAGTCCTGCTCTGCGGGGTCTCCGCATGATCACTAGATCGAGAAAGGGTAGCTACAATTGCTCCTAGAGCTGTTTGGGATCAAGGGAGAAGAAGAACAAGGCTAGCTCTTGCTTCCCTCTATCTATGGTGTGTGCGCTATGCTTGGAAGCCAACTATGCTCAGAGGCCAACCCTTTGCATGGGTGCTCCGAGGGGTTTATATAGGCCTACCCCCCGGGGAGTACAATGGTAATCCGGCTGGGCTCTGGTCCCAGCCGTCAGTGTCTACGCTCGCCGGCTTCTCCGCCGGCTGGTGGGTCCCGCCGGCTGGTGGGTCCCGCCGGCTGCCGGCTACTTGGTCGATAGGCCGGCCCCACCGCCTAGGGTCTTGTCGGCGGCTGCTTACTGTAGCCGCGCCTCTGATGACGAGGGCTTTGTCGAGGTAAGCGTGGCTACAGTGGGCCGCCTCGGGGGCTCTCACTGTCTTACCTCGTCTTGTCTCCTTAATGGGGCTCCTGCTTCGAGGAAGGGAGTAGCCGGCTTCTGGAGGCCGGCTACGCTCTTGGCCGACTGGGAAAGGCCGGGCCGCCTTCACGCCTCTCTCTGGCTGAAGAGGCCCGCCGCCCACGGGCCGTACGGGAGTCGGTCATGGGTGACGTCGAGGCCAGCATGGCTACAGTGCCGAGCCGCACGGGAGACGGCCGTCCCGTACGGCCTCCTGTAACCATGCCCGCCTCGGGCTTTGGGGGCAGTGGGCCGCACTGTGGCCACACCCCGTTGTGTCGCCGTTATGTGGGAACAGCTTTGGTGGTTATGGTCTCGGCCGGCTCCTAGGAGTCGGCGTCCTTCTTGGCCGGCTTCTTGGAGTCGGCCACCCCGTAGTCGTCCTGGGGAGGAGTTGGGGAGGCTGGGTCGCCTTCCGGGAGTCGGCTTCAGAGGTAGCCGGCCAGGGAAGGCGGCCCAATGCTCGGAGTGCTTGGAGGCCCGAAGGCCTGATAATTTTTTCAGAAGAACCAGGGGCAGTCGCTTAGGCTACCCGTGGCCATTTACTCCGACAGTAGTCCCCGAAGCTGATTGGGCTTCGAGGTGGAGTGGGGGTTGAGAAGCTCGATCAGCTTCCTATTGTGACAAGCCGGCAGCTGGGAGCCGGCCTTGGTCAGGCGCGCTGCCTGAGTCGAAATCTTCTGGAGTCGGAGGGCGGGAGTCCGCTGGCACGTGCACCGGGCCGCGGGCCGGCCACGGGCCGTCGGCGAACCACGTGGCCGGAAAGCCTGCCAGCCCACGCGCATGACGGGACGTCGCCGCAGGGAGGGGGCCCGCCACGTCCGCGCCCCGGCCCAGGCGCGGATCCTTTGTATCCCGAAACCGCCCGCACGTTCCGTGCGGCAGTTTCGGCTCGCATTTATGCGCAATAATCGCGAGACGTGGGGGGAGTGGGCGTAGTTAATCCCATGTCCCCCCCCACGTCCGGCCTCTTCGGCCTCGTGAGGCTATAAGTAGGGGGAGGTGGAGGGCGGCAGGCCCTCGCACGCTCCTCCTACTTCCACCGTCTTCTTCCTCTTGCCAGTTCTTGCAACAGCGCCTCGCCGCCGCGCTCTTCCACCGCACGCTCCTCCGCCGCCGTGCTAGCTTTCGCCATGCCTCCCACCGTAGAGCAGCTTGGCGGGGATTGGGACGGCTCCAACGTCCATGACGACCACGTCGACTTCCTCCGCGACACGCGGCGGCTGCCCAGCGCGGACAAAGTGGAGGTCCGCCTCGCGCCGGCGAAGGAAATCTCGCTGAGGCCGCAGGAGGGCGAGCGGGTGGTCTTCCGCTCGCACTTCTTGCGCGGCTTCGGCCTGCCAGTGAGCGCCTTCTTCCGCTCCTGGCTCGAATTCTATCAGCTCCAGCCGCACCATCTCACCCCCAACGCGGTGGTGCTGCTGTCCGCCTTCGTCACCCTGTGCGAGGGCTATCTCGGCGTCCTCCCCACCCTTGAGCTCTGGGGGGAGTTCTTCCAGTCGAAGCTGGGCACGCGCATTAAGGGCGTGTCGGCTCATACTGGCGCCTTCATCGCGTCGCGGAGATCGGGCGCCGACAACCCCTTCCCCGTCATCACGCTGATCCAATCGGTGAAGAAGTGGCAGAAGTCATACTTCTACGTGCGGAACATCGCTCCACGGGGCGACTACATCAATCTGCCGGCTTACATAGCCGGCCCACCGGCGGGCAGGCTGCCCCAGTGGTCCTTTCGGGCGGTGACGCTGTCGCCGGCTGGAAACGCCGCCATCGCCCGACTGCGGGTGATGGTCCAGTCGGAGGGCCTGACGGGGCCCGACCTTCTGGCCGCGTTCGTCACGCGCCGGGTTCTTCCGCTCCAGAGCCGGCCTCATCTGATCTGTCAGATGAGCGGCCAGCTCGATCCGAGCCGAATGTGCACCAAGGAGATGCCGCGCGAGGAGGTCGCCTACATGGTGAACTACCTTGCGAACTGCAAACTCACCGAAGAGTGGCAGTTCGGCAAGGAGCCGTATAGCCGAGCCAATCCGCCGCCTACGGTATGCTCTCCCTGTGTCTTTTTCTCTCCCTTTGATTTGTTGCCGAGCACCTCTTGGCCGACTCTGACTTAGTCGGCTTGTCCTTCGACAGAGCTCTCTGCTTCGGCCGGCCGGCGGGTCGGACGCGGAGCGCCGATTCGCCCCTGACCGGACCGAACACGACCTGGAGGACCCCGACCTGGGGGCGGTCCATATGGACGACGATGTCGAGCCGGGCGGTGGCCAAGCCGGCGGCGAAGCAGGCGGCTCCGGGTTCACTGCTACCTTTGACGACTGGCCGGATGATGATGAAGCCGAAGCCGTCCCGCGCCGCCAGCCGGCATCTGGACGCGGCGCGGGCTCCTCCGCCGCGCGGCCTGCTCGGGGTGGAGGTCAGAAGCGTCGTGCCGCCCAGGGCTTGTTCAGCAGCCGAACGAAGAAACCCAGAGGCGGGGCGGCGGCCACCAGGCGGGAGGAGGCGGCCGCGAAGGCGGCTCGTTTCCGCAAGGTGGTGAAGCAACCGCAGACCGTGTCGGCGTAAGTCCGAATCTTTCTTTGTGTACTCTCTTTCTTTATTTTCTTTCTTTGGTGGTTCTTGAACTCTCGTCTTTTTCTTCAACAATCAGAGCTCCGTTGTCACTTGAGCGGGCAGTTGCCGGCTCCGTCGTCGAGTCGCCAAGGGGCTCTGGGAGCACCACCCGCCGCGTGGACCCCCATGCCGACCTCCAGGAGGCGACGGAAAGGAACGCGCGGGAGGCGCGGGAGGAGCAGGAGGCACGGGAGGCGGAGGCACGGAAGGCAGCCGCCGCCCAGGCGGCTCGGGAGGAGGAGGCGGCGAAGGCACTCGCCGAGGCCGCAGCCAGGGCCCAGGCAGAGGCTGAGAACGCGGCAGCGGCAGGGGAGGTTTTGATGGTCACCCCCCTGCGCGCCATGGCGCTTGGGGACATGGAGCCCTCGCCAGGGGGAGCCAGCGGCGACCAGCCAGGGCTGGGGGGAAGCGGCGACGACATCATCATCTTGGAGAAGGCGCCGGAGCCGTCCCCGCCAACTGGGGCGGCCCAAGGTGGCCGGCCTGATCCGCCGCCCGCGCAGTCGGCGGAGGGCGAGCCGGCCGCGAGGGCTGAGGTGGCGGTCCGGATTCCGCCAAGCCGGCGTGCGGGGAAGGCCGCGTCGGAGCCGCAGAAGGCCGCGTCGGAGCCACAGCCGGCCGTAGGCTCCAGCTCGTCGGCCCGAGATGCGGAGGCGGCCAGCGCTACCTCGGGGTGGACACCAGGCGGAGGGACGGCCGTGGTGAACGTGGCTGCGCAAGACGTCCGGACCCGGCTCCAAAGCCAAGCCGCGGCGCTGAGGCAGTTCACCGATGAGTTCCTCGCAACGCGGGCGGCCATCCGGGTTAGTATTCCCACCTTGCTTCTTCTTGATCTTGATTTCTTCTTCTTGATCTTGATTTCTTCCGTGGGGGCGCGTCAGCGCACCCACTGGGTGTAGTCCCCGAGTTCCGAGTCGGCTGCTGAGCAGGCGGCTTGGAACTTCTTGGAGGTTTTGCCTTTGCTGTTTTTGTTCTCACTTCGGTCTTCTGTCCATTTTGCAGGACTACCACAACCTTCGAGCGGCCGCCTTCAACTCCCAGGCTCGGGAGCTGACTCAGAAGACCGCCGACCTTACTCAGAGCCGAGGTACGTGACTTGATCTTTATCTCATGTGGGGGCGCGTCAGCGCACCCACTGGGTGTAGTCCCCGAGATTCGGGCCGACTGCTGAGCAGTCGGGTCGGATCTTCCTTGACGATTTCTTACTTTTCTTCTTCTTCCTCCGTTTCTGCAGCGGCCAACGCCAGTCTGAGGGCACAGCTGGGGAGTCCCAGACTGCTCTTCGTGCCAAGGATGCCGAGCTCACCGCCTTGGTGCAGGAGCGCGACCGCCTGGTCAAGAAGCTGGCCGACCAGGAGGAACGCCACAAGGCAGCGCTGAAGTCTGCGCAGGATCGCGAAGCCACTCTCCAGGCCAAGTTCGAGACGGAGGCGGCTGGCTGGGCTGAGGCCAGGCAGACTCTGGTCTCTGGCTACGGCCAGATCGAAGATCTGGTTGACGGTAAGCTGCCTACCTCTCCGTCCTTTCTTGCCGTCTGCCACTTTGGCTTGCTTTCTGATTTTGGTGTTCCTTTCTTCTTCTTCGCGCAGAGTATTTCCCTGGCTATTCGACTGCCGCCAACCAGGCCATCGAGGCCCGTCGCCAAGCGCGAAGGCAGGCCGGCTTTGAGATCTCGCCAACCGCCGGCCGCTCGCTGGAGGAACAGCTCCTGGCGATCCAGGCTCGCATCCAGCTGGCTCACCGGCTGCTCCGTCGGCTTCAGCGTGCCGGGGCGCAGGTCTTGGCCGCCCTCTGGCCCAGCCAAGTGGTCCCTCGCACCCCCAGTCGGACTGCCGACTGGCTGGAGGTGGCAGTCGGCCGCTTCGAGGCTTGGAAGGCCTCGGCGGCTCGCTCCGGCGCCAGGCGGGCGCTGGAGTTCGTCAAGGCCTGGTATCCCGGCCTGAGCCTGGACCAGCTGGCTACCTGGCGGCAGCAAGCCGACACGGAGCTGGAGCCGGCGCGGCCGGCCATCATTCAGCGGGCTTCGGCGATCGCCGACTACACCGACACTAGCGTCTTCGCCCCCGAGGTGGACGACAATGGAGTCGCCCAGCCGGAGGAGTGGTTCGGGCTGGACCCGGAGCATGGCGAAGACTCGGCGGAGGAGATCGATTCCAGCGACGAGGGTGAAGAAGAGGAGGAGGAGGGTGAGGACGCCGAGCCGGCTGGTGGAGCAGCCGGCCAGCCTCAGCCTGACCGCACCTCCAGCACCACGTCACGCGCGAGTGCGTCGCCTGCCGTAGGTGGTGGTCAAGCCGAGACCCGCTAGGCGGCCACTCCTTCAGCCGGCGAGGCCGCCTTCACCGACCAGCTCGGCCTTCATGTCGCGCCCTAGTCTGCCGTCTTTTGCTTTTCCTTTCTTGTTACTCTTTAGAACAATGTTTGGTTAAATTCGCACAATTCCACCCTCTGGGTGTATTCGAACTTACGTCTGTCGCCGGCCTGTTGGCGGCTTTTATGTATATAAGTTATGCATTCGGCCTTTCCTTGTGCTTTGCTCTTTGTCCTTCTGCTTTTTCCTTTGCCGCCCTCCCTTGGTTGCCACCTCCCCAGTCAAACAGTTGCTCTGCAATCTGTAGTCGGGGAGTGCCTGGCCGATTGGGGAGGGGGAAGTACTTTAGCTCTGCTGGACTAAAGCTAAGTTTTTCAGGAAGCCGGCCAGCCGGCTGCTTTGACAGCCGGCAGGCATATTTGGAGGCCGTCTCTTTGCTATATAGGTTAGTTGTTCCTTAGCCGTTTTTCGTGTGGGCATCCTTTCTGTCTTCTCTCTTGCTAGTCGGACAGTCAGTTCTTTGAGCTGCGACTTTCAACAAGAGAGGACTTGGGGGCCGGCGCACTACTTTGCTGACTTCAGGAAGAACTTTCGATATAGCTTAGGGCGGCCAGTCCCCGGGCCGACTAGTCGAACCCGGTGCCGGACAAGAATTCAAAATGTAATAATACATTCATGGATATGACACTCGTCATTCATAGATAAATAAAAGGCGGTCCCCGAGTACTGTTCGGGGGGCCTGTTGGTTCGTGCTTAATACAAAAGGGGAGCGTGATACATACTGCTTTTCAGCTGTAAAATCGTCTTAGGAGGTTCGCGTTCCATGGTCGCTCCGACTCCTTGCCAGAGTCGTCTCTCTTGCGTGCTCTTGGTTTTTGCGCGTCGATCAAGTAGTAGGAGTCGTTGCCGAGTGCCTTGCTGACGACGAAGGGGCCTTCCCAAGGGGCCGAGAGCTTGTGCTGGCCGGCTATTCGCTGCATCAGCCGGAGCTCAAGGTCGCCCTCTTGGAAGGATCTTGGCTTGACCTTGCGGTTGTAGTAGCGACGCAGCCCTTGCTGGTAGATGGCGGACCGGCTGAGGGCTAACAGTCGGCCTTCTTCCAGTAGGTCGACGCTGTCTTCTCTTGCTTCCTTGGCCTCCTCCTCCGTGTACATGGTGATCCGAGGCGAGTCGAACTCGATGTCTGTTGGGATGACAGCCTCGGCACCGTACACGAGGAAGAATGGAGTGAAGCCGGTTGACTTGTTAGGTGTAGTGCGCAAGCTCCAGAGGACAGCCGGCAGCTCTTCGAGCCAGCAGCCGGCCGATCGCTCTAGTGGTACAACCAGTCGGGGTTTGATGCCGGAGAGGATGAGTCCATTTGCTCGCTCGACCTGGCCGTTTGACTGTGGGTGGGCAACGGACGCTAAGTCCAATCGGATGCCCTGCGTTGCGCAGAAACGTGCCAGTGCTCCTTTGGCAAAGTTCGTGCCGTTGTCGGTGATGATGCTGTGCGGCACGCCGTACCGAGTAGTGATGTCGGTGATGAATGTTACGGCAGTCGGCCCGTTCAGCTTCTTAATCGGCTTGGCTTCGATCCACTTTGTGAACTTGTCCACAGCAACGAGTAGATGTGCCAGGCCGCCGCGGGCTGTCTTGAAAGGGCCCACCATGTCCAGTCCCCAGACGGCAAAAGGCGAGGTGAGGGGGATGGTCTTGAGTGCAGAAGCCGGCAGGTGTTGCTTGGAACTAAAAACTTGGCATCCTCTGCAGCTCTTGACTATTTCTTTAGCATCCTCCAAGGCAGTCGGCCAGAAGAAACCATGGCGGAAAGCCTTGGCCACAAGGGATCTTGAGGCTGCGTGGTGGCCGCACTCGCGTTGGTGGATGTCTTTGAGGATTGCTACTCCTTTTTCTGGCTCGACACAACGCTGGAAGACTCCAGTGACGCTGCGCTTCACAAGCTCTCTGTTGATTATTGTATATGTTGCGGCTCGTCGTTGCACTAGTCTTGCTGAGATCTCATCAGCCGGCAGCTCTCTGCTGACTAGGAACTTGAGGATGGGCTGGGCCCATGAGGGAGCTGTGACTTCTTCTTCTGTTAATGTGGCCACCATGACTCGGGTGGGTGGGTTGGGCATTGAATTGGAGTCGGCCACCGCTTCTTGTGTCGTTGCAGTCCCCGGGCCGACTGCTGCAGTCCCCGGGCCGGGTTCTGAAGTCCCCGGGCCGGGTGCCACTATGGCAGTCCCCGGGCCAGCTGTCGAAGTCCCCGTGCCGCCTGCGGGATTTCTCCAGTCGGATCCGGCTGTATCTGGCGCAGGCGGTACGAAGATGGAATCCGACTCTGGAGACGGCTTGATGGACGGATTGAGGAGGCGCTGGAGGGAGACGCCAGTCGATATGGCTTGTCGGGTGGAGCCGATCCGTGCTAGGGCATCTGCTTGGTCGTTGTCGGCCCTTGGCACGTGAAGGAACTCGCACCCTTCGAAGTATCCGCTTATCTGCTGGACGAGGAAACGATAGCTCGCCATGTTCGCGTCCTTGGCGTCCCAGTCGCCAGATGATTGCTGGACCACCAAGTCTGAGTCGCCGTAGCACAGGATCCGGCGTATGCCGAGTTCTTTGGCTAGCCGGAGCCCGTGTACGAGCGCCTCGTACTCGGCGACGTTGTTGGAGGCGGCGAAGTGGATCTGCAGCGTGTACTTGAGCTTGTCGCCTTTGGGAGAGGTGAGGACGATGCCGGCTCCCAAGCCGGTGCGCATCTTGGACCCGTCAAAGTGCATCCGCCAATGGGTAGAGTCGGGAGCCGGCGGTAAGTACTGGGTCTCGGCCCAGTCGACGAGGAAGTCGGCCAATGCTTGCAACTTGATGGCGGTGCGGGGTTGATAGAAAATCGTGTAGGGCGCCAAGGCAATGGCCCATTTGGCCACCCGGCCAGATGCATCCCGGCTGCCTATGATCTCGGCGAGCGGGGCAGTGTATACGACCGTGATGGGGTGCTCTTGGAAGTAGGGCTTCAATTTCTTGGCAGCGAAGTACACCCCATAGCACATCTTCTGGTAGTGCGGGTAGTTTTGCTTTGAGCTGGACAGTACTTTGCTGAGATAGTAGACCGGCCTCTGGACTAGCTGGGCTCGGCCTTCCTCCGGGCGCTGGACCACAACAACAGTGCTGACGACTCGGCTAGTCGCGGCGATGTAGAGGAGCATGGGCTCCTTCTCAGTCGGCGCAGCCAGGACAGGCGGAGTGGTCAGCATTTTCTTCAACTCATGGAAGGCTTGGTCGGCTTGATCATTCCACTCAAAGTGAGTGGACTTCTTCATGAGTCGGTACAGGGGGAGGGCCTTCTCTCCTAGTCGGCTGATAAAACGATTCAGGGAGGCTAAGCAGCCAGTGAACTTCTGCACATCTCGCGGCTTGGTGGGAATCTCCATCCTCTCGATGGCCTTGATCTTGACGGGGTTGCACTCAATGCCGCGTTCGGAGACCAGGAAGCCTAGCAGCTAGCCGGCTGGTACTCCGAACACGCACTTCTCGGGGTTGAGCTTGATCTGGAATCGGTGCAAGTTGGCGAATGTTTCTTTCAGGTCTTCCAGCAAGGTACCGCGCTTCTCTGTCTTCACCACAATGTCGTCTACGTAGACGTGGGCATTTCTGCCGAGTTGTTTCAAGAAACATTTCTGCATGCAACGCTGAAAAGTGGTGCCGGCATTTCTCAAGCCGAATGTCATTGTCAGGTAGCAGAAAGCTCCAAAGGGTGTGATGAAGGCAGTCTTCAGGCGGTCAGCCGGGTCCAACTTGATCTGATGATACCCTGAGTATGCATCCAAAAAACTTAACAGCTCGCATCCGGTTGTGGAGTCTATCACTTGGTCAATCCGCGGCAGAGCAAACGGATCCTTTGGGCAGGCCTTGTTCAAACTCGTGTAGTCTATACACATACGCCACTTGTTATTCTTCTTCAGAACCAGAACTGGGTTGGCAAGCCACTCTGGAAAGAACACTTCCATGATAAAGCCGGCGGCAAGGATCCGGGCTATCTCTTCTCCCACAATTCTTCGCTTCCCTTCAGACAGTCGGCGGAGGGGTTGCTTGGCCGGCTTCGCATCAGCTCGGACATGTAATTTGTGCTCGTCAAAATCCTTCGGGACACCCGGCATGTCCTTTGGGGACCATGCAAAGATGTCTCGATTCTCACGGAGGAAGTCGACGAGCTCGCCTTCCTATTTACTGTCCAAATTCGCCCCAATCACAGCGAACCTCTCCGGGTTCTCCGGGTCCAGAGGTATCTTCTTCGTCTCTTTGGCAGGCTGGAAGGAGCCCTGCGCATCACAATCCTTGGGGTTGGGGGACAAGGCCGGCTGCTTCCCGGCCATGGCCACAACCCGTTCCAACATCTTCTTCTCTTCTGCCACCACGAGGGACTCGGCCAGCCGGCTACTGGCCATGGCACACTCGATGGACTTCTTGTAGTCGCCGGCTACCGTGATGATCCCCTTCGAGCTCGGCATCTTCATCTTCAGGTAGGCGTAGTGGGGCACAGCCATGAACTTGGCCAAAGCAGGTCGGCCAAGCAGTGCATGATAGGGGCTCTCCAAATCCACTACCTCGAACCATATTGCTTCCCGGCGAAAATGATCTTTGTCTCCGAAGAGAACATCCATTTTGATCTTGCCGATTGGAGAGCAAGATAGGCCGGGTACGATACCATGGAAGACGGTGCGGCTCGGCATGAGCTGCTTCGCTTTGATGTTCAGCTTCTCCATGGTATCGCGGTACAGTATGTTGCTGCTTCCGCCGTCTATCAGGACGCGGGAAAATCTGGCAGCTCGCCTCTCCGTCGCGAGGGTGACGTCCAAGACCATTGCATAGGAGCCAGGCGAAGGCATCACCTCTGGGTGGTCGGCCTGGCTCCAGCTGATTGGCTTTTCTGACCAGTGCATGAACTCGGTGGTGCTAGAGGCGACTGCGTTCACTTCTTGGTGCTGCCGGCGCCGACTGCGCTTGTCGTCGGCTTGACTGGTGAAGACGACGTAGGCGGCGTGCTCTTCGGGAAATTCGTCTTGGATGGCGCCGACTGCCGGCCGAGCCGCCGGCTGCTGGGGGGCTGGAGGCGGCGGGCCGGGAGGCGGAGGCGGCAACATCCCTTCGCCCTTGGTGATGCGGGTGAGCCAGTGGCATTTCCGGGTTGTGTGGTTGGACGGCTTCGCGCCGCTGTGGAACTTGCAGGGGGCATCAAGAGCTTGCTCGTAGGAGAAAGACGGCTGCCAAGGCGGCCGGCCACCCTTCTTCTTAGGAGCGGGCCGATCTTCGGGCTGCTCGTCTTCAACTGTGGCCACCTGCCGACTAGAGGAAGTCGGCCTGGGGCCCTTGCGCTTGTGGTCGTTCTGGTAGGGGCGCCGATTAGGGTCGCCAGCCGGCGTCTTGGGAGCCGGAGTAATCACCTTTCCCGAGGCGTCTACTCGGAGCTCGGTCTTCATCGAGGAGTCGGCGGTGGCGTACTTGTCGGCGATGACTAGTAACTCGTCGAGGGTAGCCGGCTCGTCGCAGAGGAGTCGGTGCTTGAGGAGGGTGCCTTCTCGGCACCCGGCGGTGAAGTACTCGATGGCCTGGACCTCGTGCACTCCCTCGCAGGAGTTGCGGAGCTCGGCCCATCGCGTGAGGTAGTCGCGGGTCGACTCGTTGGGCCCTTGGACGCAGAGGGAGAGCTGGCGAGGCTTGGGAGGCCGCTTGTAGGTGCTGGTGAAGTTGCGGACGAAGACTTCGGTGAAGTCCGGCCAACTGTTGATGCTGTAGGGCTTGAGGCTGTTGAGCCATGTGCGTGCCGTGCCTTACAGCATGAGGGGGACGTACTTCACGGCGACGCGCCGATTGCCGTTGGCTATGCTGACGGCCGTGGAGTAGTCGATGAGCCAGTCTTCCGGCTTCACCGAGCCGTTGTACTTGGGCGTGTCTCTGGGGAGCGAGAACCCTTTAGGGAAGGGCTCGTCGCGGATGCGGGGGCCAAAGCATGGCGGGCCGACATCGTCTTCTTCTTCTAACGCCAAGGATCGAGCAAGGCGGTCGATCCTGTGGCGGGCGTCGTTCTCGCCGACTCCTTCTCGGCGGCCGAGCCGGTCGCCAAGAGTCGGGTGCGTGACTGGCAGCGGAGTGAGGCGTCTTTCTCTTCGAGGCGGGGGAGGAGGCAGGTTTCCTTGGTGCTCTACTGCTCGAGGGCGGCCCTCCGCGTCGCGCTCGATGGTGATGCGAGTCCGGCTGCGGCTGGCAGCCGGCTCCTTGTCTTTCTTCTGGCGCGCGCCGCTCGCAGTCGGCGAGCAGGACGTCGCGGCGTGCTCCCGGCGCGGGGGATGACTATCAGCACGGGCGCCGGCTTCGTTCCGTTCTGCAGCCGCGTCGATCAGCTGCTGGATCCGTCTTGTCATGTAGGAGAGCTCGTCGGCTCCCAGCCCATTGAGCTCCTCTGCAGTCGCCTGAGCGGCTCGCAGATTCTCGAGCGGGGTGGCGTAGACGGGGCGATCTGCGCCCAGCATGCTGGCAACGGCCGCGCCGCGCTTCTGGACGAAGCCGGCTCGGCTCGGGCCGCTAGGCGGCGGCGTACCGAAGGCGGCGCGGTCGACTTCGCGCTGGTGGGCCTCGGTGAGGCGTCTCATGGAGGCTATCTTCTGGCCCTCCGCGATGAGGGCAAGGCGGCGTGCCTCCAGGGCCTCGGCGTCGGCATCGGCCGGGATGGGGACGGAGAGGTCGTGCATTGCCGCTTGCAGGGCGTCGTGGGCGTTCTCGCCCGAGTTGGCGATGTGGCTGATGACCAGCACTTCGGTGACAGCGCTGCTGCCGCTGTCAGCTCGAGGGAGGGGGTCGTCGAAGACCACCACATCGGAGGGGTAGGCGTCAAGCGATGCGGTGTCGGAGTCGACGAGCATCGGGTCGGTGGAGCCGACCGACTCCACATCTGCAGCAGGCTCGCTGGAGACGTGAAGCTGGTCGAGGAGGCTGATGAGGCGGCTCTCGGGGTAGTCGGTGCCTGCGTCGGACGCAGGCTCGTCGGAGATGCGAGTCTCGCCGAGCAGATCGGCGAGGCAGCTCGCTGCGCAGGCGTCGTCGACGCCTCGCGACGTGTCGAGGCAAACGCCATCGGGCGCAGCAGGCTGGCTGCGCTCGCGGGGGAGGAAGAGGGTTCCCGTCCAGAACAGGTCTCCGGACGACGGTGCACCTGGCCCCACGGTGGGCGCCAAATGTCGGGTGGTTGGTGCGACATAGGCCAAGGGATGGCTTATCATTGTGGGAGCCAATAAAACGTCACCGGTGCCCGGAAACGGGATGAGGCGAAGACATGCACGCCGGCGGATCTTACCCAGGTTCGGGGCTCTCCGAGGAGATAACACCCCTAGTCCTGCTCTGCGGGGTCTCCGCATGATCACTAGATCGAGAAAGGGTAGCTACAATCGCTCCTAGAGCTGTTTGGGATCAAGGGAGAAGAAGAACAAGGCTAGCTCTTGCTTCCCTCTATCTATGGTGTGTGCGCTATGCTTGGAAGCCAACTATGCTCAGAGGCCAACCCTTTGCATGGGTGCTCCGAGGGGTTTATATAGGCCTACCCCCCGGGGGTACAATGGTAATCCGGCTGGGCTCTGGTCCCAGCCGTCAGTGTCTACGCTCGCCGGCTTCTCCGCCGGCTGGTGGGTCCCGCCGGCTGCCGGCTACTTGGTCGACAGGCCGGCCCCACCGCCTAGGGTCTTGTCGGCGGCTACTTACTGTAGCCGCGCCTCTGATGACGAGGGCTTTGTCGAGGTAAGAGTGGCTACAGTGGGCCGCCTCGGGGGCTCTCACTGTAGCCTTACCTCGTCCTGTCTCCTTAATGGGGCTCCTGCTTCGAGGAAGGGAGTAGCCAGCTTCTGGAGGCCGGCTACGCTCTTGGCCAACTGGGAAAGGCCGGGCCGCCTTCACGCCTCTCTCTGGCTGAAGGGGCCCGCCGCCCACGGGCCGTACGGGAGTCGGTCGTGGGTGACGTCGAGGCCAGCATGGCTACAGTGCCGAGCCGCAGGGGAGACGGCCGTCCCGTACGGCCTCCTGTAGCCATGCCCGCCTCGGGCTTTGGGGGCAGTGGGCCGCACTGTGGCCACACCCCGTCGTGTCGCCATTATGTGGGAACAGCTTTGGTGGTTATGGTCTCGGCTGGCTCCTAGGAGTCGGCGTCCTTCTTGGCCGGCTTCTTGGAGTCGGCCACCCCGTAGTCGTCCTGGGGAGGAGTTGGGGAGGCTGGGTCGCCTTCCGGGAGTCGGCTTCAGAGGTAGCCGGCCAGGGAAGGCGGCCCAATGCTCGGAGTGCTTGGAGGCCCGAAGGCCTGATAATTTTTTCAGAAGAACCAGGGGCAGTCGGTTAGGCTACTCGTGGCCATTTACTCCGACAGGCCGTTCGGCTCCCAACGAGCCGATCGTCGTGGTCGTCTTCTTCTTAGGAGCCATGGCGACGAAGAACAGCTAGGCTAACTACTAGACCAGATTCTCACAATTGCGCCCCCTACCTGGCGCGCCAAAGATGTCGGGGAAACGACACCTATGGGATCACAAGAATCACTACTACGGTTGTCGGGGCGCAGGGTTGTGAGAAGAGCAGGATTAGTAACCAGCACAAGGATCGTTTACCCAGGTTCGGGCCGCGAGGATGCGTAAAACCCTAGTCCTGCTTTGGTGGGTGTATTTCAGAGAGTTCTTGAGCTCTTGAACTAGCTGTGGTGGGTGCGTGGTTCGAAAGAGCCGAATCCTTCTCCAGTATGCCATGGGCCTCCTTTTATAGTCGAAAGGGGCTGCCACAGTGGCACACAGGAGGTGGAAAGGCGCATAGTGCTATGAGCTTATCGCTCGTATTACAGGACAAGATGCAATCAATGCGTAGCTTAGGTGTCCCCTTGCTTTATCGGGGACGGGGCGAGGCCCGTCCCGTCCGTCGCCGCTCCTCCTCGCTTCGACACCCGCCCTGGCCAGTGAGGCATGCGGTGCCATGTAGGCAGGCAGGCAGCTAAGGTGGCGCGGTGGTGGAGCCTTCACGAAGATCTGCATGCCGCCACGCAGGCGCTTGACGAGTTGGCCCGGGAGCTGCATGTTGCCACGCAGGTGCCTGCTCAGCTGGTTGAGCTGGCAGCTACATGTGAACGGCGGTGGAAACTTGGTTGGCGCAGGCCTGGCGCTGGCCCTGCTGGCATCCTTGGTGAGGGCCTTGTTGGGTGGCCCGACAAGGGTCTTGCCGTGGCGCGCTGTCGTCCCCGGCAAGGACCTTGCCGGGGGTCTCGTGGCTTTCCTCGGCAAGGATCTTGCCGAGGATCGTCGTCTTCTAATCCTCATATGATCTTGGGTGTTCCTTGTCTTCACAAAGATCTGCATGCCACCATGGAGGTGCCTCCCGAGCCCTGGCCCAACGTGATGTTGGAGACCGTGGGCTCAAGGGTGGCTCGCTCTGTTGGTGTGGGGCGAGCTGCCCCGGCAAGGGTCTTGCCGGGGGAACCTGCTTCGTCCCTCTGCTCTTTGTGGTCTTGGCCTTGGTGTTGCTCTGGTTATCTTGGGCTTCGATCTTACCTTGGCTCACCTCCCCTGTTCTGCTTGGTGTGACCGTGGGCGCGGCTCCGACTGCCCGTGCACAGGTAAAGGGGTACAAAAGTGTGCCCCTCCTTTTGTACACCGACATATAACCAACTAACAAAATCATCCCTAGGTTGGCCCTCACATGGCCCATACACAGAGACAAGGGTCCATTTTTCAGAGTTATGCAAAGATTTGAAGGAGACCACAACCCCAAAGCTCTGCATATCAACGAGGTGACCATCAAAGATCGAGGAATTCCAAATGACTAGGATCCCGCCGAAGGCTCCAATAGATGGCGAGAACGCGAATTGATCAAACCTCCTAGGACAAAAGGATCTAATCATTCTAATGTCGAAATGCTCACATTTAGTTTCCTGCAAGCAAATGATAGAACAGCGACTCTCCTCAATCTTTGCTCTTAAATCACGCTGCCTAGCCTCAGAATTCAACCCACGCATGTTCCAGCTAAGCACATGCCAGTTACGATAAGAGGAATTATCCATAGAAAACCAACACGAGGGAGTAAGAGCGAGTCCAGCTGCTTAACAGCTTGGACATAAATGTAGCAAGGGCGCTTACAAAAGAACCAGAGTAGTTCAGAAAATCACACAGACTGATGAAACTAAAAATAAAAGGACACAAGAACAAAAGTGCCCAACTCTCCACCGAGCTTCTTGAGTCTTCATTCATCATGGTAAACATCACCATCTTCAGTTGAGCGTGGAGGAGCCATAAGCTTCACGACCGATAACTCGGATGGATCAATTCCCAAAGCCACTCCTATGGCCTGCATTGTTGGAATAGGTGTGGGAGGCGGAAGAGGAAGCTGCTGGCTGGGTTCATCATCAAGCTTGAGCTTCTTGGCCTTGGGGCGATGCAGAGGGGCATACTTCAATGGGATCGCAGATACTGGCTTCATGCCCGTCCGTTTAGCACAACTGCGAGTCAGCCTTCTAGTGGAGAAATACAAATCTGGTTCAACGAGCGTGGCAGTGCGCTTGGGACGTCGAGTCTGGCGTGGCCTCTTACCCAACGGTGTAAGAGGGACTGAAGTAAACTGAAAATTCTCCTGAGTAACCAGCGGCGAAGGAGACTGTGGCAATGCACAGCTAGATTGCGAGAGATCCTCTGCTGGCAAATCCTCAATCACCACCGAAGAACTAGTACCAGAGCCCAACACAGTATTCTGGTTAGCCATGAGCAAGAACCTCTGGTGCAGATCAGTAGACCCAAATTTAATTGGCAGAAGTGGCACAGAAAACCCAGGCAGACAAGCAGGTATGTTCGTAATGACAAATTCAGGCAGCGGAGACTTGAAAGATCTCTCCCAGGTCATGGCAGGCGGTAGGACTTGTCCATAAAAAACTCTAACAATTCCAAGATGAACTGGATTCAGCTGAACTATCGGAGGGACTTGCAGAGGCTACTGTATCTCATCCATATCAACATCATTAGCAGAATCCAAGGATGGGTTCAGAATCATGGAATTCTGATCCTAGGCTGGCTGAACATCTTCATTTGACTGCTGAGGGGGATGAGCTTGTTCCTCCCAGGGGCCCCATCCACCATCATGGTGCACATTGTTATCCCATCCATCTGCAGCATTTTGACCTTGATTGTTTCCTAGTGGCACAGCGTTCCAGCCAAGGGCAGGGTAGGGGGCATGGCCCAAAACGGATGAGGTGGATTAACTCCTGGCATCGGATGTGGATTACCATTAAGAGGCATTGGATCCTCGTCAGTTGGGATCATGGCTCTAGCAAATTCACCTCACAAAATATAATAGCCGGCCGACCATGACACAATTGTGTCCCCCCAATTTGCAAACTCCCTAAATGTTACAAAGCGAGGGACAAGGGCATTATCTAGGAAGGAGGCGTGAACCAAAGATCTGACCTTGCGCCTATTAGTGCTATTCTAGTAGTGGAACTGACCAAAAGTGCTAACTACATCCGCAATGCACTGACTGTTCCGATAATCCAAAGGGATGCCAATGAACATCAACCACCATGTCATGTGACCATGAATAGCGCAAAATCCCTCTCCCTGATTGTGGGGGATGAAACAGACAAAGAACTCATTGCCCTCCTCGTCAACTCCTAAAGGAAACGGTGGATGCAGAGTAAAAGAGACACGCACCACCGGATCCTCCATCTCAAATAATCCAACCCCTTGGAACCAAGTTTGTGCAGAAATAACCGGAACATGCATGGTTTGAACGAGAAAATCTAGAACCTACTGACGACGAACACCAACTAGCTCAGGGGGCGGGATCGTCTCGACAATCGCCACCATGTACTGCTCATGAGCCCGGGGTGGTGGGACGACTGGCGTGTAGAAGGTGCGGGGCAATCGATCCTCTCCTCCATCTTCAATGTCGAACTCAGCCAGGATGAAGCGATGCGGATCAATATCGTACATAGCCATTGATGACTGCAGTGCAGGAGCAGGGCAAGAGCTCGGAGAAGCTTGGGTGTATGAGGCCAAGCAGATTGGCGGCGATGGTGGTGGCGGAGAAGCAGAGATTGGGGTTTTCTCAGGCTGTGGAGGCATTTGTCCTCAAGAAACTGGAGAGACGGGGGAGAGAGGGGAGTACTCCTTTCTGCCTCGCTTCCCAAAACCCAGCGATGGGACTTTAGGCACCCAGACGGACAAGTCAGGGGGTTGGCCGGTGCAGTTTTTTTTAATGTGCCCCGATCGAAAACAATTTCTACACCGAACCGGGTTAGAGCAGGTCTCTGACGTATGGCGCATAGCTAAGCAATTTTGGCAGTCCCAATAACTAGCAGCCATATCTTCTATCATATCATCAAAATTGTGCAAATCTCTGATAATATCTTGAGGAGAAGGAACTGGAGTCGTCAGAGATGGTGGGCTGCTAATCTCATCATCAGACAGACAAATGGGCTGGGTCCTCGAGCCCAAAGAGGAAACGTGGCCTGGTGTGGGGGACAGAGGGGATGTTGAAGAATCCAAACCTTCCAAAGCAAAAACTAACCGGCCGCCCAGAGATCCGGGGTTTAAACAAGCAGGAGGGATGTAGGAACTGTTCCAAACTGAATAGCTGGCCTTGCCGGCGGTGAGGGCGTCACCGGAGAAGAAACATCATTACCCTCATGAGACGAAACATGATAACCAGCTTCTCTGACCGTGGTCACCTCATCGTTGGACGGGCCATAACTATAACCTTTACGAGCCGGGTACTGCATGAACGTAGCGAACGTAGCATGCTTCCTAGGCAGAGGTTTGGCCGCACTAGCACGAAGAGAGGATTTGGCCGGGGCATGCTGCATGGCCTCCAAACCAAGGCGAGCTCTCCTCTTAGAGGGACTAACCAAAGTCCATTCTTGTTGACATTCAGATTGCCAAAGTTTGAACTCTTTCCTCCAATATGGGCCACCATGACCCCAAAATGAAACAAACACTTGAACTGATCGCAAACAAAACTGCTCTGATGCAGAATGAAAAACCCCACTTCTTTGCATGAAACATTGAACGAAAAAACTCCATGGTGGAGAAGAGATACCTTGAGATGAGAACAATAGCCTCCGATCGCTGCCTCAAGTGCAAGTGCCACGTTCTCCACATCTAGCTGGAAAGAATGTCGTGCAAACGAGACCACCACAGTGAAATGGCCCGTGTCCGGCGTGGTGTGCACCAATCTGTTGAAGGTGCGTTGGATCTCATGAGCCAACTTCATCCCTGGGGAGAAATCCAAGCCCAGGGAGATTGCAGTGTGGACCGCCATGAGGAAGGAAATAACCCGTAGAGAGAAGGACGAGTGCCGGAGAAGATGAGCCGATCAGATGACAAAACCCACTGTGAGATGTGGAGATCGCTGGCAGTGGTGGGTGGCTAGGGTTAGGGGTGGTGGAGAGGTGGGAGGCGCCATCTATAGCCTGTTGATTAGCCGCGTCAATATGAGACTTTCTCCTTTTTTGTCTTCTCACATAACCCCTATCATCATACTCTACTCCACCCATAGTGCTATATCCATGGCTTGCGCTCATGTATTGCGTGAGGGTTGAAAAGGCTGAAGCGCGTTAAAAAGTATGAACCAATTGCTCGGCTTGTCATCGGGGTTGTGCATGATGGGAGCATTTTGTGTGACGAAAATGAAGGATGGTCAACTATATGATTTTGTAGGGATAAGCTTTCTTTGGCTATGTTATTTTGATAAGACATAATTGCTTGGTTAGCATGCTTGAAGTATTACTATTTTTATGTCAATATTAAACTTTTATCTTGAATCTTCTGATCTAAATATTCTTGCCACAATAAAGAAGATTACATTGATAAATTATGTTAGGTAGCATTCCACATAAAAAATTCTGTTTTTATCATTTATCTACTCGAGGACGAGCAGGAATTAAGCTTGGGGATGCTGATACGTCTCCAACGTATCTATAATTTTTTATTGTTCCATGCTATTATATTATCCATCTAGGATGTTTTATATGCATTTATATGCTATTTTATATGATTTTTTGGACTAACCTATTAACCCGGAGCCCAGTGCCAGTTTTTGTTTTTTCCTTGTTTTTGAGTATCGCGGAAAAGAAAAACCAAACGGAGTCCAATTGACCTGAAATTTCACGGAGATTGTTTCTGGACCAGAAGAAGCCCACAGAGTATCGGAGATGGGCCAGAAGAGTCCCGAGGCCCCCACGAGGGTGGTTGGGTGCGCCCCCCTACCTCGTGGCCGCCTCGGAGACCCCCCCCCCCCTGAGTTGTTCCTGAGGCCAAAACGTCTTATATATACAGAAACCCCCAGAACATAACCTAGATCGGGAGTTCCGCAGCCGCAAGCCTCTATAGCCACCAAAAACCAATTGGGACCCTGTTCCGGCACCCTGCCGGAGGGGGGGTCCCTCACTGGTGGCCATCTTCATCATCCCGGCGCTCTCCATGACGAGGAGGGAGTAGTTCACCCTCGGGGCTGAGGGTATGTACCAGTAGCAATCGGTTTGATCTCTCTCTCTCTTGTGTTCTTGATGTGGCACGATCTTGATGTATCGCGAGCTTTGCTATTATAGTTGGATCTTATGATGTTTCTCCCCCTCTACTCTCTTGTAATGGATTGAGTTTTCCATTTGAAGTTATCTTATCGGATTGAGTCTTTAAGGATTTGAGAATACTTGATGTATATCTTGCATGTGCTTATCTGTGGTGACAATGGGATATTCACGTGATCTACTTGATGTATGTTTTGGTGATCAACTTGCGGGTTCAGTGACCTTGTGAACTTATGCATAGGGGTTGGCACACGTTTTCGTCTTGACCCTCCGGTAGAAACTTTGGGGCACTCTTTGAAGTTCTTTGTGTTGGTTGAATAGATGAATCTGAGATTGTGTGATGCATATCGTATAATCATACCCACGGATACTTGAGGTGACATTGGAGTATCTAGGTGACATTAGGATTTTGGTTGATTTGTGTCTTAAGGTGTTATTCTAGTACGAACTCTAGGATAGGTCGAACGGAAAAAATAGCTTCATGTTATTTTACTACGGACTCTTGAATAGATCGATCAGAAAGAATAACTTTGAGGTGGTTTCGTACCCTACAATAATCTTTTCGTTTGTTCTCCGCTATTAGTGACTTTGGAGCGACTCTTTGTTGCATGTTGAGGGATAGTTATATGATCCAATTATGTTATTATTGTTGAGAGAACTTGCACTACTGAAAGTATGAACCCTAGGCCTTGTTTCCTAGCATTGCAATACCGTTTACGCTCACTTTTATTGCTTGTTACCTTGCTGTTTTTATAATATCAGATTACAAAAACCTATATCTACCATCCATATTGCACTTGTATCACCATCTCTTCGCCGAACTAGTGCACCTATACAATTTACCATTGTATTGGGTGAGTTGGGGACACAAGAGACTCTTTGTTATTTGGTTGCAGGGTTGTTTGAGAGAGACCATCTTCATCCTACGCCTCCCACGGATTGATAAACCTTAGGTCATCCACTTGAGGGAAATTTTCGGGGAAACGACACCTACGGGATCACGAGGAATCCCTTTTGCTAGGGTTGGAGGGCGCGGGGCTGTCGAAAGAGCGGGATTGAGAGATCAACGCGGGGAGATTATCCAGGTTCGGGCCGCAAGTGATGCGTAATACCCTACTCCTGCTGGTTTCTTTTTATCTGGTGTTCTTGGACTAGCTACAAGGCGTGCGGGGTCCAAGAAGTCTGAATCCTCTCCCAGTATGCCGCGGGCCTCCTTTTATAGACAAAGGGGCTGCCACAGTGGCACACAGGAGGTGGAAAGCTATACAGTGGTCGAGTCTATCCTCCGGCACCGTAGGACAAACACATTTAATGCGCTGCCGACATGCCCTTCTTGCTTTATCAGGGACGGCAAGGAAGCTCGTCCCAGCTGTCGCCGCCTCGCCTGGCTTCGACGCGCGTCCGAACTGACGAGGCGGGTAGTGCCACGCTGGCTGGCTGGCTGCTGAGTTGGTGCGGTGGCAGAGCCTTCACGAAGATCTGCATGCCACCACGCAGGTGCTTGCTGAGTTGGCCTAGAGGTCGCACGTTGCCACGCAGGTGCTCGCCTAGTTGGTGGGCTGGCAGCTGCATGGGAACGGCGGCGGAGTTTTGGCAGATGTGGGCCTGGCTGCGGCCCCGCGGATGTCTTTGGCAAGGGTCTTGTTGGGGCCCCGGCAAGGGTCTTGCCGCGGCGTCGTGGGCGTCCCCGGCAAGGATCTTGCCGGGGGTCTCGTGGGTATCCTCGGCAAGGATATTGCCGAGGATCGTCGTCTTCTGGTCATCATCTAGTCTTGTATGTTCTTGGTCTTCACAAAGATCTGCATGCTACCACGGAGGTGCCTCCCGAGCTTTAGTTCCAATGTGGTTGAGGGTGTTGGAACTCTCAGGCTCAAGGGTGGCAGCCCTGTTGGCACTGGGCAAGTTGCCCCGGCAAGGCTCTTGCCGGGGCTGTGGAGGCCACTCCGGCAAGGGCCTTGCCGGGGGATTCCACCTCGTCCTCCTGCTCTTTGTGTCTCCGCCTTGGCGTTGGTCTAGTCGTCTTGTGCCTTTTCTTCCTCTGCCCCGCCAAGCGTGGCCAAGGGCGTGGGGCTGCGACTACCCGCGCACAAGTAAAGGGGTGCAAAAAGGGACCCCTACATTTGTACACCGACAGGAGCCCCCGGGCCTGGGCCACATATAAGCGCGGGGCGTTATTGGGCCAGGCCCAAAACGGTGCGCGGGTGCGCGTGCGGCGGAATTTTTACCGCAGTAACTCCCTCACTCGCTGCGCTTCCCCACGACACACGTTGAATGCGCGGCGTGGGGGTCGTGCGTGACATGGGGGTCATGCGTGGGGCGGTTGCTGCCCTCATGCGTCACATCGCAGTAAATGGTAAAGAGGCGGTCCACGCCTTCCCCATAAAAAAGAAAAAACCGCGGGCGCGCTGCTCATTTACCCTCTGCGCCTCTTCCAATCTCGGAACCGTCGTTCCTCTCTTCTTCCTCAGACGAAAGATTCAAAGTTCTTGCCTCTGCTTGCTGCCGTCGCCTCCATTGCTCTTGATCCTTCGCCCCCTTCCAGCTGCCATGGCGCCCAAAACCAGCAGGGGCAAGGGAGCGGCCAAGGATGCCGGGGAGAAGGAGGCGCCGGAGAGCAAGTCGGCGGTGCGGCGGACGCAGCTCGCCTACTTCCCGTCGACAGTCGATGCGGTCCACCTCAAGAACCTCTTCTTGCCCCTGTGGGGGAGGAAGACGACAGGGCATCCTTCCACGCGCGTCGTCCCTGCTGATTTTGCCAAGGACGGCCCAAATCGGTACCCCTTCTTCGTTGATTTCTTCTCTTGCGGGCTCTGCCCCCTTTCTCTGACTTCTTCAACGACGTCATGCACACCTATGGCTTTCATCTTTTGGATCTCACGCCGAATGTTGTGGCGTGCCTGGCTCTCTTCGCCCACCTTTGTGAGGGCTTTGCCGGGATGCTCCCCAGCACGGCGCTCTTCCGCCACTACTTCTACCCTCGCATCCAACCAGGGGGCGCCATCTCTGGGAGCATCGCCTGGATCCCGAGGACCCAGGAGAAAGGCACATACCCGGAGGGTGCCCAGAAGGAGAGGTGGGAGGAGTGGCGGGGTCGTTGGTGCTGGATCGAGGAGAAGGACCCGCCGGAGTTCTGCCGGGGCCGTCAGAGCCCGCTGACCCGCCGCCAGGACTGGAGCGACTTCGACACCAACGACGAAAAGCTCACGGTCGCCATCACCAGGATTCATCGCCTCACCATGGCCTGGCTCACCCTTGAGATGATTGGGGCCGATTTCATCCACCGCCAAATTGCTCCACTGCACAACAAGGGGAGGCCGGCTTGGCTCTTCAGGAACGCGGCCGACATCATGAGGCTTCGCCCTGGTTTGAAGCACAACTTCACAGTGATGGGGCACGCCCACTTCTGCCAAAGGCTCTTTCAGCTCGACATGAACAGCGACGGCAGGGCGGAGAGGAGCGGCAAGGCCGCGAAGGCCGGCAAGGCCGTCAAGGGGGCCCTGTTCGGGTTGCCGACGGGAGTGGTCCCGCTGAGCAACAACTCTCGCCAGTCCGCCATCATCGCCATGATGCCGGACTTCAACGCACACGGCCTTGACCCATCCTGGGCCGAGCCGCCAGCGGAGAAGGTGCATGAGTTCTTCGACACCTTGTCAGAGGCTTATGTCCACAATGAGCCGCTGCTCATCCAGGACACCACCAAGGAGGAGCTGGACTACATTGCCGCCAGGGCGGCGGAGGCAGCACATGCCCGGGAGGCCGACAGCGCTGGCCACATGGAGGATGATGCCGACTCGGACGCGGAGGAGAAGGAGCTTGCCGGATGGGCGGAGTCTGCTGGGGAGGCCAGCAGCACCGGTGCCAGGGCCCCTCTTATCGAAGACGCAGGCGACGAGCCGTCTGAAGAGGAGGTCGAGGCCGACGATCCCCCGGCCACAGGGAAGAGACGCGTCCTGCGCCGGGCTGGCTCTGGTGAACCAGTCCGGCCCAGTAGGGCCACGCAGCGGCAACAGGCCCAGGATCAGTCCGTGCGCCACACAAGGGCTGTGGCGGTGAAGAAGGTGGTGAAGGCCGCAGTGGCAAAGAAGAAGGCGACCGCCTCTTCTTCGTCCAAGCGTCGCCGGACTCCATCCCCTTCCTCTCCTCCCGTAGATGTTGACCTGGAGGTCGACTTCGATCTTGGGTCTCTCAGCCCAAGGAGGAAGAGGAAGGCAGTGGAAGAGGAGGTGGAGGATGAGTAAGCATCCTGCCCTTCATCATCCACGACCCTTCAGATTGCGCCGCTGTTCTTGACTTGTTTTCATCTTTGCAGGGACAGGGAGATGTTGGCCCAGAGGGTGGCGAAGAAGGCCAAGGCCTCAACGGGCGACAGGCCCCCGGCGGGCACTCCTCACACGCCAGTGTTGGTGGACAGCAGCCCCCGGCGTAGCCCTCGCTTCAGCCCCCAGCGTGAGTCCATCACTTATTCCTCCACTGATGAACAACGGGGCGTGAGTTCTCAATGCTGACCTTGCCGGGTTCGCAGGAGGAGAACGGCAGCAGGAGGAGCCACCGAGGGCCACTCCCAACACGCCACCCCCCTCGACTACGCCGCCCAGAGGGGCGTCCCTGGCAAGGGCATCCACCACCGAGCCCACACATATGGAGGAGGAGGGGGCGAGCTTGGGTGCCGATGGTTCTGCCCCGGCAACGAATGTTGGCGGGGAGGGCGCCACTTCTTCCCAGCCTGGTGCGGGTAAGTTGTTTGTTTTCTGTCCTTGTTCTTTCTTCTTCTTTTTGAACCTCGGTCTTGGTTCCGCCTCATTCCCCTTCTCGGTATCCAGATCCTTCCTCGGCGGACCGGGAGGACATTGACACCGTCATCGAGGAGGTTGCCAGGGACGCCGAGGCTGAGGCCGACAAGATCGCCGCCGAGGAGGCCGCCAAGACTGCTGCTGAGGATGCCGCCAAGGGGCCTGCCGGGGAGGCCGGCAAGGCCGCTGCCGAGGAGGGGATGGTTGACGAACAGCCTTCCTCCTCTGCTGCCTCCAGCTCGGGCAAGTATCTGAAGGTGGCCGACGACTTGTTCGTCCACCTCCCAGGAACGGCGAGGACTAGGGCGCCAACCGAGGGGGAGGTGTTCGATGACGAGGCGCTCGCTGCCGCCGGGCTCGAGGTTGTTGACGAACCGAGCACCGATGGCGGCAGTTCCCAAGAGGAGCAGGTCCTTCGGGCCATGAGCGCCAACTTCCAAAAGCTCCGGGCGCTTCACCGTGCCCGCCTGGACAAGGCAAAGTCCAGGATGGCGGCGGTGGACAAGGCGGAGGCAGATCTCGAGGGGCGCGTCGCCGAGACGCAGGCCTGGTTCCGCCAGGCCCACGAAGAATTGAAGGTTGCCCAGGATCTGCTGGACGAGCGCAAACAGGAGCTCATCTTGAAGCAGGCCGATGTCAAGAAAGCTCAAGAAACGGCGAGGGAACAGGCCGCCAAGGACGAGGCCGCTCGACATCAGCATCAGGCCGAGCTGAACTCCCGGGAGGAGGACCTTGCCGCTCGTGAGGAGGCGCTCGCCGCCACACTCCGCGGCAAGGATGAGGAGGTCGAGAAGCTTGTTGCACAACAGACTTAGGAGCTGGAGCAGAGGCACAGGGAGGCGCTCAATGCCCAAGCCCTGGTCCATGCCAGCAAGGTGAAGGAGCTGGAGGTGGAGTGGGATGGCCTGAAGAGACAAGCCCTGGAGGTGGTGAAGGAGAAGGACACACTCAACGGCGCTTTGGTGGAGGCGCAGGCCGCAGTCCTCGGCAAGGCTGAGCAGCTCTCCAAGGCAAACGCCTCCATCAAAGACCTGAAGCTGAAGTTGGAGGGTCTTGAGGGGATGCTTTCGGGGGTCAGGGCCCGGGAGGAGACCCTGACCAAGAAACTGGAGGAGGAGAGGCAGCTGCGGAGGAATGACGCCGCCAACCACGAGGATTGCGTGAAGGGCGAAAACCTCTGGATGAGCCGCCTCGCCGACGTCGCCGGCAGGATCACCACGAAGCTGGCTGCTATGGGAATGCCAAACGTGAGGTACGCCCCGGAGCCGAACGTGAGTCCCAACGCCAAACTGACCCTGTTCTTCGAGGGCGTTCTTGGAGCCCTGGAGCAGTTCCGCTCCAACAGAGCGACCTCTCTAGCCAATGAGGCCCGGAAGCTTTGTCGGGGTACCCTGACCAAGGTCCTCACCAAGGTGGCGTACTGGAACCCCAACCTCGACTTCGACGCTGCGCTGGAGAGCTTGCCGGAGGATGTGGACCTCGTGGCGCTCGAGGAGCGTATCGAGCCCATCATCAGCCGCGTCAATGGAGTTCGGAGGATAGAGGGCCAGCGCCGGGACTAGGCACCCCGTTTCTCATCGCTGCTGCGAGTTCAAGACCAAGACAATTTTATCTTAAGTTAGAACCGCGGCGATTATTTGATGTAATATAACTCTGCAATACTTTAATATCACGCATGCTATCTTCCCGTTAGATCTTTCTTTGTATGTTTGCACCCTGCGCTTGTTGAGATAAGGCTGCCAGCGCGTAAACCCATGCCATGGTGCTTTGAGGACGGATCCTTAGCACCCTGCCGAAAGGGCGCTTGCTGCCGGGCAAGCCACCTTGCCGCTGCCAGCGCGGTCGCTTGAACTGTCAAGCGGACTCGAAACAAGACAAGAGCGCTGATGGTAGCGGGTAGGCCACCTTGCCATTCTCAGCGTGGCCGCATGAACTGTCGAGCGGACTCGAGACAGAGACAAGGGCGTTGCCAATAGCGGAAGGGTCCCATTGCGTGCAGGTTTCCCGTACAAGGAACGAGATCTTTCGGGGAGGACAAACTTATATAAATGAAATTAGCCAAAAATTCGCATGACTTACCTTTTTGGGGCCACGCTGATGGCCGTCGAGGCTGCGGACGGCGCCAGAGGGCGGTTGATCGACGTCGCCCTCTCCCTTCGAGCCATCCTCGTGGAAGAGTCGCTGCGTCGGCTCCAAAACCAGATTTCCATGGCTTGCACCCCCTACCTGGCGCGCCAAAGATGTCGGGGGAAACGACACCTACGGGATCACGAGGAATCCCTTTTGCTACGGTTGGCGGGCGCGGGGCTGTGGAAAGAGCGGGATTGAGAGATCAACGTAGGGGGATTATCCAGGTTTGGGCCGCAAGTGATGCGTAATACCCTACTCCTGCTGGTTTCTGTTTATCTGGTGTTCTTGGACTAGCTACAAGGTGTGCGGGGTCCAAAAAGTCTGAATCCTCTCCCAGTACGCCGCAGGCCTCCTTTTCTAGATAAAGGGGCTGCCACAGTGGCACACAGGAGGTGGAAAGCTATATAGTGGTCGAGTCTATCCTCTGGAATCGTAGGACAAACGCATTTAATGCGCTGCCGACGTGCCCTTCTTGCTTTATCGGGGACGGCAAGGAAGCTCGCCCAGCTGTCGCCGCCTCGCCTGGCTTCGACGCGCCTCCGAACTGACGAGGCGGGTAGTGCCACGCTGGCTGGCTGGCTGCTGAGTTGGTGCGGTGGCGGAGCTTTCACGAAGATCTGCATGCCACCACGAAGGTGCTTGATGAGTTGGCCTAGAGGCCGCACGTTGCCACGCAGGTGCTCGCCTAGTTGGTGGGCTGGCAGCTGCATGGGAACGGCGGCGGAGTCTTGGCAGATGTGGGCCTGGCTACGGCCCCGCGGATGTCTTTGGTAAGGGTCCTGCCGGGGCCCCGGCAAGGGTCTTGCCGCGGCGTCGTGGGCGTCCCCGGCAAGGATCTTGCCGGGGGTCTCGTGAGTATCCTCGGCAAGGATCTTGCCGAGGATCGTCGTCTTCTGGTCATCATCTAGTCTTGTATGTTCTTGGTCTTCACAAAGATCTGCATGCCACCACGGAGGCGCCTCCTGAGCTTGGGTTCCAATGTGGTTGAGGGTGTTGGAACTCTCGGGCTCAAGGGTGGCAGCCCTGTTGGCACTGGGCAAGTTGCCCCGTCAAGGCTCTTGCCGGGGCTGTGGAGGCCACCCCGGCAAGGGCCTTGCCAGGGGAGTCCACCTCGCCCTCCTGCTCTTTGTGTCTCCGCCTTGGCCTTGGTCTAGTCTTCTTGTGCCTTTGCTTCCCTGACCCGCCAAGCGTGGCCAGGGGCGTGGGGCTGCGACTGTTCGCGCACAAGTAAAGGGGTGCAAAAAGGGAGCCCTACTTTTGTACACCAACAAAAATTTGCTACTGTCCTACAAACCTCTGCACTTGGGGGCCCAACAACGTCTACAAGAAGAAGGTTGTGTAGTAGACATCAATCTTAATGAAAGTTATTATATCCTTCTTGGATATCTATCACTTTGGAACTAATTTGCATGTGTTGCTTTTGATAAGCTCATACAAATATAAGTGGAGATCATGAGCATAATATTTCTTTCTCTCAAATTAATTTAAGTGAAGCAAGAGAGAATTTCTTGAAAATTTTACCAACTCTCAAATAAATATAAGTGGAGCAAGAGAGCATTTCTCAAAAATACTAAAGCACACCGTGCTCAAAAAGATATAAGTGAAGCACTAGAGCAAGTCCATAGCTGATAATTTTTTTAGTGAAGCATAGAGAGCAATTCTAACAAGTCATGACATAATTTTGGCTCTCTCAAATAGGTGTGTCCATCAAGGAATCAAGACCTAAAACACAAAATAAAACAAGCAAAGACTCATATGATACCAGACGCTCCAAGCAAAACACATAGTATGTGACGAATAAAAATATAGTTTCGAGTAAAATACCGATGGTCGTTAGAAGAAAGAGGGGATGCCACTCGGGGCATCCCCAAGCTTAGTTGCTTGCTCTCTTTTGGATAATAGCTTGGGATGCCGGGGTATCCCCAAGCTTAGGCTCTTCTTACTCCTTATTCCTTCATCCATCGTAAGATAACCCAAAACTTGAAAACTTCAATCACACAAAACTCAACAAAACCTTCGTGAGATCCGTTAGTATAAGAAAGCAAATCACTACTATAAGTACTGTATCAAACCAACTCATATTTTATTCTTGCATTATATCTACTGTATTCCAACTTTTCTATGGCAAAAACTCATCAAAGAAAACCATAGAGCCATCAAAACAAGCACACAACGCAAAGAAAACAGAATCTGTCAAAAACAAAACAGTCTGTAGCAATCTGACTATTTCGAATACTTCTGTAACTCCAAAAATTCTGAAAAATTAGGACGACCTGAGCAATTTGTATAGTAATCTTATGCAAAAAGAATTGGCATTTTATCACGCTCTAGTAAAAAATAAGAATTGTTTTCGTGAGCGCAAAAATTTATGTTTTTCAGCAAGATCAAACAACTATCATCCAAGAAGATCCTAAAGGCTTTACTTGGCACAAACACTAATCAAAACACAAAAAAACACAATTATAACAGTAGCATAATTGTGCAAACACTCAAGAACAGAAAGCAAAAGGCAAAAATAAATTTTATTCATTGGGTTGCCTCCCAACAAGCGCTATAGTTTTACGCCCTTAGCTAGGTATAAAGCAAGGATCTAAGTTTTGTCATCTTTGTCCTTTTGAAAGCAAATAGAAAATTTCCTATCAATGGCATTTAACTTTCTATTTTATGAAAGCACATGGCCATTGATAGCAGAAGAAAGATTAAGCACGTTGCGAAAATTCGTATCTAAACTAGCCTTCATCTCTTTGATTATTTCATTTTGATAAAAGCATAGAAGGGTAGTTGATTCAACATTTTCTCCCTTGGGGTGCCCAAATATGGTTTTCATCTTTTCATAAGTATCAACGGCATCCCCATCAAGAAAAACGTTTTCAAATATAGAATCCAAAACTTGCTTAAAGGAAGAAGGTAAACCAGCATAGAAACTTTTTAGGTATATCTCTATCTAGGGGCTCGGATTCAAACCATGCCCATACCTCCCATAGTACTCTTATAAAAGTCCCCGGCTACTTGTTCGTGGATATTGCTTTATATGCATTGGTTTCGAATTGTGATTTTAGTCAATAGCTGAGTTCCCCGGCTCTTGTGCTTACCCTTACATTCTCGAGTGTTCAGCTAAGGGTAAAGGGAGAACCATTGCGATTGTACTACCAGTTCAACTGGTTAAGTGCCTCAGTGGAGAAAGCCGAAACCTGACTGTCACAATAAGCGTAAACTGCTGCCAATTCACAGGAAAGCAATCAAGGCTCTTGCAATGCTTGCCCTTTGGGAGATCTGGCAGGAGAGAAATCACTGCATCTTTAGGGCAAAAGAGGCCAAGGTGGAAGACATGCTCCTCGCGATCAGGAGAGGACTAAACCTCTGGCAACAAGCCGGCATCAAGTCCATTCAGAGCCCCTTCGGGGACCCGCCGGGAGAGTAGGCTAGTTGCTTGTGCCTTGGGCACTTTGTTTTCTCTGGTCTTCTTCTTCCTTATATCCTTGATCTCCGGATCCCCACCTTATCACTTTGTCATCTGCTCCCTGCTTATTATCAATGAAACACCAGCCTAGGCTAGTCCTTCAAAAAAAATAAGCGTAAACTAGTCGGTGATCCAATGACTGTATCAAACAATAAATATATAGAGGTTTCCCCTGTTAGACCATTGGCCTTTCGTAACACTAGCCGAACAGTTGATGGTTTAACCTCGGCTTATGCCGAACACTCACCGGGGGCTCGTAACTTGTCCCCCAACTTAAAATTCCCATGACTAAGTGAAAGTTATAAAGCCTCATAATCTGATTGCCTCCTTTCCATCGACACAACTGCCTTCGGGCACCGAGACGTCGGCTCAGGGTTAGTGTGTTAATACAGAAACACCCTTCGTAGCATCTACAAAGGGGCGGAAGCCGGCGATTGGGCACTTTCAAAGCTATAAACAACCGCAAAGGAGTCAAAATGATGCATTAAGCTTAAGTGATTCATTCACACCGAAATGATAAATTGCCTTTAAACATAATACATCCCGACATACCGAGGGGGTCTACTCTAAAATAGTTTCCTTACGACACTTGGCCTTGGATATCCGGGTACCCGACATCACATCTTCAAAGTAGTCTTCGGGTACCCGGTTCTTGCTAGATGGGCCTACTTTCGCCATCACCTCCGGCTTGACCCTAGGGTAGTGTGTCTTCACAGATGCATATGCCTGTCGTGCTCCCTCCAGGTAAGCCAAACGCTTCCAAAGCTGGAAGCCGGGCCTGGCGCTTTGCAGCCTCTGGATTAAACCAAAGTAGCTGCTCGGCGGTGGCTCCACGAGCCACATGGCGACGCAGAGGTCTTCCATGCGTGGCCTGGCGATGTGGTACAGCTCCATCAGCTACTTCATCTAGTTTCCGAGGAGTGGTGGATGCGATGGCACTTGAAACTGTGCCCAAAACGCTTTCTGCTCGACCGCATCTTCGCGCTTGCTGAAGTATCGCACGCGTCTGCAGCACTCCTCGGCAGGTCCGCAAAGGCACCTGATATACACCAGATTTGCGTCAACTCTGAGAAGCGGCCACCACCGAAGATGCACTACATTAAGAATGGCTTACCAACTACTATTTGTGGGATTTGTCAGAGTTCTTCTCAGTCTGCCGTCACTTCAACCTGGGCCTCCTTTCCGCCGTGTCCTTCTCCTTGTCGGAATGAAGGATGTCGTGCTTCGCGTACAGCCCTTGAGGTCCTTCTCCACCTCGAGAATTAACCCGGGTCGATGTATTGGCTATAAATAACATGGCAACATGTTATAGCCATCAATCGGCTGTATTATTAACCATGCTCTAAACCCGAAAGGAGGGAATAGTTGTCCTTTTAAGCTGTGTGTATTGCTGGTTTAGTCATTTATTTCATAAAAAAGTCATTAACTGTAATCGATTAAAATGAGTTAAGAGATTATAACTGAAACCTCAAGCTCTGCGGAATTCCCTTTTTTTTGCGGGTGCGGAATTCCCAGTTGATGGAGTCGCAACCGGCACACGGTACATGCCAGGTACACCGACTGAGGCGACCGCTGATCTGGTAGAACGTCGCATGCGCCGTCAGGTGCACGGCCGCACTCCCCACCGGCACCGCGAGCGAAAGGCTGATCCCAGATCTCGGGAGGCGACGTACAGGTAGAGGGTTCCGTCCATGGGGCAAAAGCCAAGCGTTCTTCTGCGATGTCAAACGCCGGCGCACAGGAACTACAGAGACTGTGGATCAGTCTCCACTGTGACACACCAACCATTTCGAAAGGAAAAAAAAAACTGTGACACGCCATGGACAGCAAACAGCTAGGTCGGCGTGTTCCGACGCTCGTTTGCCTTAAACAAATTATACCCCGGCCAGCCGCTGCGCGGGTACGCGGGCCCAACCACTCGCCGATGGACCGACACCGTTCTTACTTCTCGGCGAAGCAGAAGCTCATCAGTCTCCACTTGGCTGCGGCAAAACACACCGAACGAAGCAAAGGATCCGCAGCTTAGAACAGGGGAGCATATGCAGGTTCGGTCATCTTTTCGCATCGCAAAGGAAGATAGATGCATGTGGAGCAAAGTAGCGCACAAAAAGAAGATGCATGTGGAGCAAAGTGGTGCTACCGTGTCACCCATAAGAAATTTAGAAAAGGAAAGGGTTTTTATATATAAATAACAGTTTTGCTAAAACTTATCTAGATGAGATATAGTTGGGTCTCATTCACCTTTTATAGTCATTGGATGTGATGCTATAAGATGCGTGTGTGCTGACGTGGATTATACCTGTTTTTATTTTCAAGATGAATGAGATCAAATTATATATCATCTAAATGAGTTCTAGGCACTCCCTATAAATAATGGAGAGGCTGTGGGCAATCAGGCGCACCGCACACATGGGCGGAGGCCGACAGATCGCAACGTAGCGCCGGGAAGGGGAGCTGCGTGCTGTCCCAGGCTGGTATCCCGTCGCCACCGCCACGTTCCCTCGCTTTCACCCACCTAAGTGCCCAGCCACCACTCTACTTACCTCGCCCGGCGCACGCAAACGCGCGCCTCGATCGGCCTGGCACTGGCAGTCGCTTCCCTTTCCCACCACGTTGACATCTCTTCCGCTCCGGGAAGGAGGCAGGCACGTAGACGTAGCGATGGCGCCGCGTTTCCTGGCGTGCTTCGGCAGGGGCGGCGCGACGGCCTCGGCGCCGGAGCCTGTGGAGGACCTGGCCCCGGGCCCGGTGCTGGTGGAGCTCTTCTCCTCGCAGGGGTGCGCGGCGTCGCCTGAGGCGGACGCCCTTGTGGCGCGGCTGGCGCAGGAGTCCTCCGAGGCCGGCGGCGGCGAGCGAGCGATGGTGGTGCTGGGGTTCCACGTCGACTACTGGGACTACCGCGGGTGGAAGGACCCCTTCGCGTCCAGCGCCTGGACCGTGCGGCAGAAGGCGTACGTGGAGGCGCTCCGGCTGGACACGCTCTTCACGCCGCAGGTCGTCGTGCAGGGCCGCGCGGACTGCGTCGGCACCGAGCAGGACAAGCTCGCCCAGGCCGTCCGCGACGCGCCCCGCTACCCCTCGCCCGCCATGAAGGTACGCACGCATGCTGCATGCACCCACCACCTTAGTTCTTGACGCTGCTCTGAACCGTGTGCGTGCTCTGCAGGTGAAGTTCCAGCGGCCGAACCCGAGCACGCTGCAGGCGTCCTTCACGGGCGCGCTCCACTCCCGCGTGGACGGCGGCGGGAGCGTGCTGGTGGCACTGTACGAGAGCGGCGTGATCACCGACTGCGGCCGCGGCGAGAACAAGGGCAAGTCGTTGCTCAACGACCACGTGGTGCGCCGGCTGGAGAAGGTGGCCGCCGTGCGCGACGGCGCGTCCGCCAGGAAGGCCGTGTCCGGGTCCGTCCAGTTCCCGCTGTGGGACGACTTCCGCGCCACCAAGTGCGGCCTCGTCCTCTTCGTGCAGAACTCGGCGCTGCAGGTGCTCGGCGTCCAGCACTTCGACCTGCCCGACAACGTCTGACCCAGTGGCGGGCACCAACTTGCGGAGAGCGCAGGGGGCAGACGGCCAGGGGGGCGTAGCACAACTATTCTTTGTAGAGTTTGAATGATTGGCGTGTTGCGTTGTTGTAATAGCACTTTGTACGAGCACTCGTGTGATCGATTACTGGAACAATGGTTGTATCTTCTTGAATAAGCTATAAGATGGTACAATAGTCTAAGAAACATGCACAAATTCGAATAACCTGAAATCGAAGTTACACTAAGGTGACTAACATGAACCTTTGCCCTCTTTGCAAGCAGGTTCAAGAGACGGCGGCCCACCTCCTCTTCCAATGCCGGTTCAAAGTGAGAGTGTGGACGGAGATTAAGAGTTCGCTTGGTTTTCACGACATCGACCCGACAGATTGGACACTTGTGCCCTCGGTGAGAGTTTGGTGGGACGAGGTTTGTCACAAGAGGGGTGCCTCGCGCAAGGCTCGTAACACCTTGATGATGCTTGTTGCGTGGGAAATCTGGAACGAGCGCAACGTGAGGATCTTCCGCAACACCGCCGCCCCTGCTACCGTCGTCATCGCCAAAATTAAGGATGAAGCCTCACTTTGGGCTCGTGCGGGTGCGAAGTATTTGAGTAATATTATGCCACGAGAGTAATTTGTAATCGCCCGCTTGGCGGAACCATGTCTACTCCTCTTCTTAATTAATGAAAATGACAAATCTTTTGCCTTGTTTCAAAAAAAAAGTTGAGCCATCCATGCAAGCGGTGAGAACCTAAAATCATTAAATGTACATGGTTCGGGGATACATGCCTCACAACTCATGTTGTTGAACAGATGCTTTGTCGTCGGACAACTTTCGGGAGAAAGAATAATAACAACACAAAAGGAAGAGTAGAAAGACCCACAAACAAAAACACCACCACCTTCTATGATGTAAGACGTGATAACCATGACAGAACGGTACACGACCAAGCAATTTTGGGGTATAATTATTCCCAATCTTCACTAAGTCCACAAGTCCTAAGTGGCATCTATATGGCAAAATCTAGTTGCTACAAGTTTATTAGGTTCAACATACCAATAAGTCAAAGAGAGATGCAAAAACTTAAGACAAAGTCCAAAGCCAAAGGAAAAACGCCCAAGAGGAAGAAGGTTGAGCAGGGTACTAAATCACGTATAATGCTTTACTCCCCCATCCCTAGTCTATTATGGACCAATAACCAAAATTTACTTTAAAAAAAAGCTACCACAACCAACAACACTCTTTATCATTTGTCAACGGGGCTCTTGCCTTTGTGAATTGGCTGTCATACAAAACCATACTAAGCGATCCATTAACATTATGTCACAAACATTAATCAAAGATACCCACTCACCTTATCTCTAGTTTTGTAGGTGTTTTCCGCGGCTGACTATAAAATAAACATTGGGCAGCATAGTTCAACAATCTCATGCTGAGCCTAGAATAACAATGAAAGTTTTACTATGCTTCTCACCGGATTGTCCTAGCAACACACACACACACAATTTCCTTAGTCAGTACTCGGTAGTAAAAATGTACTTTTTTAGAAAAGGAGGATGACCCCGGGCCTCTGCATCTAGGCGATGCATACGGTCATTTTATTAATTATTCTCACAAGACCTTACAAAATCAAACAACAGCAAAACTAAAGTCACCGTCTAAGCAACAACTGCTGCTACACCTATCCAATTGATGAAGGGGCGCAGATAGTCTGGGCCTAATACTAAACAGACATCGCAGCCAAACCTAAACATCTAAGACCTGAGATCCCAACCAGGACGCCTGCCGGGTATGGGGCATCAACCAGTCCGGCGCACTCCTCAACCAGGACGTCTGCCGGGTATGAGGCCGCCGCAACCACCTGCCACCAATCCATCTTCAGAGTTGTACTGTTGCATGTACCGTGACAGGCCTCTCTGCCACCGACGCCACCACGACTCCCGACAGCGTCGTCCTCCTGCGCGAGTCCATCCTCCCACAGCGAACTCCGAATCTGCACTACACCATGCCGTCAAGATCCGTCGCCATCAGTGTGTAGGATGAATCACCGCTCTACCAAAGAATCCGTCCTCTGGTCCCTCGATCACGTGTGTACCTCCAAGAATGACACCCCCAAAGAAGGAACGACACCAGAGCGCCGCCGTCATCCGATCATCCAATCTAGGGTTTTCCCCGGAGGTAGCAGAGAGTGGCCTTGGACTTCTCCACGGCGATGCCTTCAAGAAGGGAACGACGCAGATAGCGCCGCCACCGCCGGCCTTAGCAGACGCCGAAGGCAACTTTTCACCCAGATCAGTTCAAAGGGATCCAACTCTCGTGCACGGGCCACCGTCATTACCAGCATCACCAGGCAGAACCCTGGAGCACCGGCAGATCAGCGAGCCGCCGGCACCACCGCATCCAGATCGCCGGCCACGCCGGGCCGCTGCCATCCCCCGCGTCGTCCGGGTCAGAGACGGAGCCGCCGACCGCGCACAGGGACCACCGCCGCTGCACACGCCGGAGCGCCGCCGAGAGCCCAGCGCCCGCCACCGCTTGCCGAGGGCCGCCGCCGCGCTCCCCGAGCGGACTCCCACGCACACCAGGGGAAACCGCGAGCGTGAGCCCTACTGTCGCCCCAAGCTCGCGCCGGCGCGCCCCGCCTCCAGCGCGCCGCCAACAACCGCCGCGATCCGCTCGCGCCAGATCCAGTGAGTCGTGGGAGAAGAGATCCCGCCGCCGCCGACGCCGACCAGGCTTTGCCCGGCGGCGGCGAGGAGGAGAGGTCGGGGGAGGGATGAGGACGCGGCGGCGCTAGGGTTTCCCCCGGTCGCCGCACAGGGGCGACACGGTAGTAAAAATGTACTAGTAATGTGATTTGGTTCATGGGCTGTTTTCAGAGTGGATGATGTGCGCGTCTCTCGATGGCTAGTGAACTTATCGCTCTACGTCGTATGTGAACCTGGCAGCAGCTTTGGGGCGTTGTTTGCCTAACATTGTCATGGGTTTTGTAGCTTGCTAGGCTAGAAATAGAGCCGTGAGAGGCCACTTTCTCAATGTTCTTCATCGAACACGGAAGCACGCTCATCACCACCAGGACCGTCCAAGTCTCACTTATGGGTGTGCCTATTTAACGCTTGAGGCGACAAAGTGCCCCTAAAACGCGTACTATGCCCACTCTCAAAGCTTCCTTGCTCACTACTCCCTCCATTCCAAAATACTAGATCGGAAACGCGCCAAGCCGCGTGGTGCCTGGCTGAGCATGTTGCCCCAGCATTTAAACAAAGCACGGTACTGTTGCTAGTTGGTATGGGATTATTTGTCAAAGTCATGGCATAAGGCAAGGCAATCACATTTTCCAAATGCAAAGAAAACACGAGGAATTTTGTCAGTGGAACAATTCATCTGGAAGTTCATAGGAAATGGAAATATATACTTGTGCCAAAAGCGAGCAAGGTCGATCAATCCACATCAAGTTTGATATAGATAGTGTACTTTTCATACAGGAAAAGAAAGTCACAACAGCAGTGTGAGACAAAGAACCTATATAGTTCCACAAAAGCATATTTTTGGATACATACACCTGATCGTCTTGACGTTCGACCTTTTATACGCCACATCACATGAACCTGCTATGAGTAGTTTGTTTTGTCACTTGAAACAGATAACATTTTCCCCATTGACAACAGAGTTATGAACCTTGAAACAAACTTTTCAAAGTTTGTATTATCAATGATGGCTACCTACACGTGGTGTCGAGACCGAAGACACATAAGAGATTTCTTTCAACCTTTGACCAACCCCATAGTTATTGTCGCTCTTCCGTCCACACCATTCATCAGACGGACTTGCCCCATGGCACATCCATCACCCTCCCAACACGACACAATCCAGGTGACTTGCCCCATGGCGCATCCATCACCCTCCTTTCATCAAACCATGTTCTGTTAAAAGGATAAATTGGTTAGCAGTTCATACAGTCCTATAACCCATCATATAATTTACCTAAATAGTGATACCTTTGTGCTCAATGAAAAATGCAGAAGACATGAACAATACATGTGTTGGTTAATAACTAAGGGTGTGCTACCAACACACTTGAAAGGCAGAAGACGTGAACAATACATAACAGGCCTTGAAATAAATCCATTTAAGAAAAGTATGACTACAATTCAATGGACAGATTTAATCTGCTCCCACATGTATGTAACAGTAACATGTAGCTTGTATGGAGAAGAAAAGAAAGCAGGCCACATGATCTGAAGCAAATGAACTGAAGAAAGCAGGTCACATGATCATATTCAGAGCACAAATTAAAAGAAAAGTAGGGAAGTTAGCAGGACAGATGTTAGGATGCTACAGATCTGTGGCCTCAAAACAACCCATAAGATGGTACTAAACATGTTACGACCCTCTTTTCCTTTTCTAATTTTATCCTTCCCCAACCATGGCTTGAGGATACCATGGTTTTACATGTACTTGAGGATGCCTGTCATTATCTAAACTGATTATGTTTAAAGTCCCTATCTGATTTAGACTAAGCAGGAGAACATGGTATGAACTTTACTACTGATGATAAGGTATCTTGTACGAACTTTAATGTTCTAAAGCCGAGAATATAACGTATCATGTATGAACTTTAATACTGATGATATATAGAGAAAACGAACATGTGCGAGATTACTGAATAACCTGTCAAGAATTGATATTTGCACAGAAAAATGGATTGAGAAATCTGAAACCTGAGCAAGAATGGTTTAACTACAAATATATTCAATCCTTATTTGAATTTATGGCAAGTCAAGAATCTATTATGGCAAATCTTAGCACCGTATCCTTTTCTGTGAGCACTCATTAATTAGAATAATGAAAAGGAGGTGCACTTAATCCAAATCCCCATGAATGTTTGCCTTTGTATGATGGTAGAGCCTTAAATTCGCAAACTTAAAATACGAGAGGATGAAACAATTAGCACCAAGAATTGGTCAGGTTGTACAATGACATTTTTCGAAACCAAATGCTAACACAAAGTCAGTTAGTGCATAAAAGAGAGATAGCTTCTAGAAATCATACACGCTAATTTCACGGTTCAGTAGAAAAGAAACACTACAAAGTAAAAAAAGCAAGGAGCAAGCAATCAGTGCAGAAAAAAGACAATAAAAATTAGTGCAAGAAGCAAAGCAACTGGTGCAGAAAAGTAACACTACAAACTAAACACCAAATAGCAAGCAATATGTAGTTGAAAGAAGTTCAAAACAAACACATTATTTGCATCATTCTCCAAAAAGGCGAAGAAATGGAACTTTTGGACACAGTGAACTATAACTGTCGGCTCAGTCAACCACATCTCAAACTCTAGGGCTACATATGGTACTGCTTCAGGAACCCATCTCATACTACAATGATATTTTTAAAGATGATATTATTTCCTGACCACATTGGCAATAAGGAGTCCACATATACAATAGAATGGATCACCCTCCGACTATGTGTCACGGTGCAGGAGCAATATTATTTAATAAGAAAAAAAATACAAAATCCAATCATGTTAATAGAGCACCAACAGAATCTCCTATATCATTTGGAGACTAAAAGTAATAAGAATAAAGGACATATGAAACCAGTGGTTTAACTCTACATGTTAGATAAAGAAAATGGTAGAGTGGGCATATATAACATCCGCCGCCTTACCTCCTAACGGGAAGCAGACGCACTCGCGTCGTGGCTCTGGCATCTTACGTTTTGAGCTACAGCAGAACAAAGGTACTCTTGAGTGAACCGAGAGAGCCGGCCTCCACACCTTGTAATCCTGTCATTTAATATTTTTTTCAGATTAGGTACAATATGAGCCCACACATACAAAAAATGGATTACTCTCTATTATTTGACGTTGTGTAGAATTAGAAGTGCATAAACATTATTGTCATTATAGAAGGGAATCCAGGTACATGCATTAAGCATACAGTGACATATTTCTTGGAAGTGGCACTACTCCCACTTGAGAAATAGGAGCATACAGAGCTGAGCTACAATGAAAAAAAACAAAAGACTATTCGGTTGCGGTCAAGAGGACCGGGGAACTAACAAATGGACGAAGTGAACATATTTAGCCGAACTTCACAATAGACAGCTAGTTACCTCTTTATCGACAATGACCATAATGTGTACTGAACACACATTGTCTAGTGTGGTAAAACTATAGGGGAATTAATTAGCACATACCACCATAAGCTCATGCAATCCAAGAGGAGTGACAATGTAAGCCACATTAGAGTGATCTTTAGAGGCTTCTGCTGCTAAAGGGATATCCTGACGAAAACAGAGAAATATTGTGTTACTATTAACTATTTAAGCATTAAGATGTAAACCTATTTCTGCATTAAACATTTTTAAATTGAAACATCCTTAAAATCTTTAGCCTTGTCCATTACCAATATCAAACTAAGAAAATTTACTCATTTCTAGTATTGTCCACCAGGACAACCTACAGGGCCTTGCATGTGCTCAACACAAATGTTCACTCTGTGTCATCTTGTATATCAACATACAACAAAGGGCTCCTGCTAGTATCATGCGACCTCTACAACTGAGGAATTTTAGAATAGTTGGTTCAGACCTCCAAATCAGAAGAGGGATTCAGTATGATACTTGAATTTAAGTTTGACGTATGGATCTTCCTGTGACTCTACCATGTCCTATTATCCGAGATAGTTCTTGTTCCCTAAACTGCAGGGTAGGAGGCTCACCTTGTTGTTGTAGGTTGACTTTGCTTGGGGAGGTAGTAGCTGCAGGATCGTAGGAGGAGGCTGAAGCGAGCTCGAGTCGGTCGGTGGCAGCCGGCCACAATATTTTATCGTTTTCATGCCTGGAACACTACAACATCATGTGAATGTAAATGAAAAGTAACATTTGTGACGGTGGCGACCTGCAAGCCACGATGATGAGAGGAGAAGCAGTCCAGGCAACGACCTCTCCCTACTTGTGTCGCTGCTCCAATCCAAAACATAAACAAACCTGGCAAGAGATCCAAAACATGAAATGAGCTCTCCGTCGAATCATGAAACAAGAGAAGCAGCCCCAGTAGGTCTACAGGTGCAGCGGCAAGAAGATTTTATGCATATGCAGACACACCAGATATCCCTGCATTATGACAAAATAGTGGTTAATGGATGGACATATTACCAGCCTACCAGACAACATATATCTTTTTTCAGTTTGACATAGAAGTACATTTCCAGAGAACAGAGATGTTCTATATACTACCTCTAGAGCTCACCAAGTATAGCAATGATAGTCTGGGTCCGGGACGACCGTTTCTCTGGTGGTCTTCTCTGTTGTATCTCTCCCAAACTGTGAAGAAGGGAAGGACAAAATAGGTTACAAGTACAAGATTGAAAGTAGAGTATACTACGGAGGTAGTACTTCACAAAGATGTTTGTGAGCTAACGAGAGATACTATTGGTGTAGTTCGCTGGTGCTTCCGGCCATGTCTCCTCGTACCAGCAAAACAAGAAAAGCCTAAATGTCCCTTCCTTGGAACCTAGCTAGACTAAAAGCAACAAAACACAAATACTCCACCAGGGAAGAAGCACCAATTGCAGGCACTACCAGACCAGACAAAGAGGAAAAGACCTTTGGCCTTTACCAGATGCAGGACAAACAACAAATGGCCCATGCTGGCCAAACACACAACACTTGGCCATGCCGCCGTATACCTAGCACTCTAACACGAGAGGACAAAAGGAGGAGAAGAAGAGGGGTTAACCTCAGATCCATGAACGAAGACGCAACCGGGTCAGATCAAAGGAGGCACCGGCAACACCCGACGAATCTGCGAGGAAAACAAGGGGAAATCAGAGGTGAGGAGAAGCTAGCAGCCAACAAGAGCACATACATACACATATACCTGCAAATCGATGACCACAACAGCAGATTGACAGAGACCTGCACGCAAACAAGATCACAGATCAACTAAGAACAACGTGGAAAACTAACACGCGAAGAGGAAAGGCAGCTCACCTCGACCGGCCCCACCTTGCTCCGCCGCTCCCTCCTGCGCGCGTCCTACCTCACTCGCGAGGGTCGGCGCCGAGCCGCGCTTTTCCTGATGAGCACCAAGGCGGCGTGGAGGAGGAAACGGCCCGACGGCGCGAGGACGAGCAGAGGTGGAGGCGTCGGCGCGAGGGCGAGCAGAGGCGGAGGCGGAGGCGTGAGGGCGAGCAGAAGCAGAGGCGGTGGCGGCGGCGCGAGGGCGAGCAGAGGCAGAGGCGGTGGCGGCAGCACGAGGGCCAGCAGAGGCGGTGGCGGCGGCACGAGGGCCAGCAGAGGCGGAGGCGGCGGCGCGAGGATGAGCAGAGGCGGAGGCGAGAGGGCGAGCGTGCGAGCGCGGGGTTAGGGTTCACAGAGGAGATCGAGAGAGGGCGAGGAGGAGGTGGGACGTGCGAGCGCGGGCGGGACGGGCGAGACGGCAGGGCGGGACGGCAGGGCCGCGGTCATCGGCCACGGCCACGGCGAGCGGGACAGGCGGGGCGGGGCGGGGCGAGCGGCTAGGGTTCTACGGGGAGGTGATGAGATTTTATACCCTATAGTGAAATGACTAAAATGCCCTCGACGTGGCACGAGAATTACACGCGGTGGCACGAGATCTTTTACAGCGGGAGGTAACTATTCATTGTAGCAGTGTTACCGGATCGATCCAACGGCCGAGGTCCTCCAGTGGTCTGATCTGACGGCTGAAAACGCATCAAACAAGAGATCCGACGGCCAGAAATCGCTGAGCTATGAGGAGGCCCGTGTTCTCCCTACATACTTATATCAGGGTATGACCCAACTTTGTACTAACTTTGTACTTGTAAGTGCATCTAGTGCCTCTTAGTGATTTTGGTGTATTGAAGACTTATAGGTTAAGGGACTAATGTGTTTATGAGTGTACACAGGTCTATAAGTCTATGAGGAGTTTGATATTTACAGAGAAAGTCGACCCCTAAAAATAAAGTTCTTCGACTGAAGACTTTGGTATTTCTGAAGACTTTCTGAAGACTTTGAAAGTGAAGAAATTGGTGTGACCTTGAAGACTTGGTATTCATTTGAGGAACATGAAGCGTGAAGACTTTTGTTTTCGTAGTTTCATTTTCTCTTTCTTGAGTCATAGGAAACACCGTACTGTTAAAGGAGGTCGAGGAAATACTAAGAAAAAAATTTCCATGTGATGCTCAACTCAAAATCCTACACCTACCAATCCCTTCGAGTGAAGCCATTGGAAATCTCACACAGTTCAGTCATATTTTTCAGTGACAGAGACGAAGTTCTTCTGGTCTCTAAGGAATTTGTTCTGACTGAGGAGTTAGGAATTCGCCAGTACGGATTGCCTACACAGTGAGGAACATGATAGCCCTGAGGAATTTGATACTCAAATTTCCGACCGTTGCTGTGCTATGCGCCAGCTGTCCCAAAATATCTACCCACCTAACGGTCATATCATTGAAGGGCATTTATGTCTTATCATGTCGGGTTGCTCCCTAAGCTATAAATAGCCGCCCCCTACAACCACTAGCTGGTTGGCTGCTCCGAGAGAAACTGACACTTGTCAATTGCGAGCATCCCATCCTCCGAGGAATTTGAGTGAAAATCATCAAGTGAGGAAATACCCCAAACCCAAACACCTACAAACCCAAAGTGATTGAGCATCACTGAAGAGATTGATCCTGCGTGGATCCGACGCTTGTTACCTTTGAAGACTGTGCTTCTTCCAGACGGTTAGGCGTCATGGTCTAGAGCATCCAAGAGGAAATTGTGGATCGCCGAGTGACCGAGTTTGTGAAGGTTTGGAAGTCACCTGAAGACTTATCACGAGTGATTGGACGAGATCTGTGTGACCTTAGTTCAAGGAGAATACGGTGAGGACTGTGTGTCCGGGACTGGGTGTCCTCAGGTTTAAATACCTAGCCGCTCCAACCAGACGTACAACTGAGACAGCAGTTGGAACTGGTCTACCAAATCATTGTCTTCACCAAGCCAACTGGTTCTATTTCCTCAACTCTTTCATTTCCTCATACTGTGTTGTGCTTGTTCATATCTGTGTTTGAAGACTTTGACTGAAGACTTTCTCAATTTCCTCAGTTCAATTTCTTCAGTCTGTTTGTCTTCATCCTGTGTTATCCTGTGTTTACGCTTTCTGTACTCTGTGCTTGTTTTCATTTCATCATGATGACTATGCTTGTGTTCTGCTATGCATACTTTTGAGTACTTATTCCGCTGCAAGTAGTTCTTCGCTAAGGAATTTCCTCACCCACAAATTCCTCAGTGAAGAATTTCTAAAAATCGCCTATTCACCCCCCCTCTAGTCGATATAACGCACTTTCAATTGGTATCAGAGCAAGGTACTCCCTTGTTCTGTGTGATTTTGGTTTAACCACCTGGAGTTTTAGTTATGTCGACCGCAGGTATGATCAAGGTCTCTGCTGGGTGTCCTACCTTCGATGGGACGGACTACCCCTACTGGAAGAATAAGATGCGAATGCATCTTGAGGCAATTGATAACGATCTCTGGTATGTTGTGGAAAAAGGTGTTCCCTCTGTCTCACCCTCACTGAACGCTGCCGATGTGAAGAGATTCAAGCAACTCGATTCTCAAGCGAAGAATATCATATGTGGCCATCTGAGCAAAGGACAGTATGGAAGAGTGAGTGCTTTGGAAACTGCTAAGCTTATCTGGGATAGGCTGTCCAAAGTAAATGAAGGAGTCTCAACACAACGTGACTCTCGAGTTGATGTTCTTCGCAATCTCTTCAACCGCTTCAAAAGACTCGACAATGAAAATGTTCAACAAACCTTCGATCGCCTCACTGACATCTCAAATGAGCTTCAAGCACTTGGTGCCAATGACATCACCGACCACGAGGTGGTGAAGAAACTGTTGAGATCGCTTGACTCCTCATTTGATACTCTGGCATTGATGATACAAGAGCGTGCTGATTACAAGTCACTTGATCCCGCTGATATCCTCGAAAGGCTAAACACTCATGAGTTCCAGCTTGCTGAAAAGAGAGATCTCTATGGTTCGAGCTATGGCAGATCACGTGCACTGAAGGCCAAGGCAGTTTCTGAGTCTGAAGATGAAGACTCTGACGGCAGCCTTGGTGATCCTGAAGAACTGAGCCAATGATCTAGCACTGCTCGTGAAGAAATTCCAGAAGTTCTCAAGACGTGGTCGCTTTGGAAGACCCTCAAGGAGCAATGATTCCTCATCCAGTGACTACAAGAAGAGGCTTTGTCACAAATGCAAGAAACCAGGACACTACATTCAAGATTGTCCTCAGTGGGAAAAGGAATCAAAGAAGAAGAAATACAAGGATTACAGTTCTGATGATGCGAAGAAAAAGAAGAAATCCTCAAAATCTTCATCATCAAAATCCTCAAAGTCTTCATCTCACAAGAAGAGCAGCTCCAAGAAGGCTCGGGCATTCATTGGCAAGGAAATGGACTCTGAAGCTGAATCTGAAGAAAATGAGGAAGAGGAGGCATCTGAGGATTCCGAATCCGGTGTGGCGAGCCTAGCCCTCGCTACTGCATTCGTCAGCAAGTCTATCTTCAACACTGAAGAAAATGACCTCACCAACAAGGCTGATGAAGGCAATGATGACTACGCTCCCACCTACTGCTTCATGGCAAAGGGTGCCAAGGTACTCAAATATTCCTCATCTGAATCAAGTGAAAATGAATCTGATGAAAACCTTAAGCCCAGCTATTCTAAACTTGCTAAGATTGCTGTGAAACAACAAAGGGCTCTTGAAAAGGTTCAAAACATGCTAGACAAAAGTGATGATATGTTGGGTGAAGAAATGGATCGCACTAAAACCTTGACTGAAAATCTTCAGAGACTTCAGACTAGGTTTGACAACCTTCAAGGTCATCATAACACTCTCTTGTCTGATCATGAGAAGCTTTCTTATGAATTTCTTCAAAGAAAGCAAGATCTTGAGAAGCTAAGAGTGAGTTATGAAGATCTTCAGAAGGAGCGCGATTCATTACTTGCTCAACAAATCAGCGCTGCTCAGGAAGAATTTGTTCCTCCATGTTTGAAATGCATTGAACGTGAATCTGCTAATTCTTCACCTGAATGTTCAAATGCTTCTAATGCTACAAATTCCTCAACTGTCTCTGCTATCATTAATTCCTCATCTGAGGACATTGCTAGTATCACTGACGATGCAGGGCTGAAGGAATTGTACATGACAGGCATGTACAAAAGCCTCAAAGGGCATCAGACTCTTTGTGATGTGCTTAAAAAGCAGATCCTCAACAGGAACCCTAGGAAAGAGGGTATTGCCTTTGAGAGGAAACTCAATGCTGATGGTACATATTGGAAGCCTGAGCAGTACCCCAAAACCTCATGGGTTGCTGCAAAGGGACCTCCAGTTGATCCATCTAACTTATCTGGCTTTACATGTGAATCTCCTCATTCTTCTGATGAGTCATTTGACTCCAACTATAAACTGTTCAAAAATCAGAATGCTGAAGTATTTGCAAGATATGTTGGCACTAACTGCATGAACGGTTCTCCTATGAAGAAAATCTGGGTTCCCAAAAGGTGTCTTGAAAGTCTTCAGGTGAATGTCCTCATGACACCACCTGTGAAGAATAGGAACCCCAGATCAAATTCTTCGTATGGACCAAATTCTTCATATGGATCCAAGTCCTCATACGGACCAAATTCCTCACATGGATCAAATTCCTCAAAAGGATCAAAGTCCTCATATGAACATCATCGTGCTAACAACTCTGTTTCGCAGGGAAGAGCCAAGGGCTATGAATATGAGCATTATTCTTCTAATCATTATGTTCATAAGTCCTCGAAGAATTTCTCTGCTTATTCATATGCTTACCCTAACTGCTCTTATGTGAAACGAAATGGATTGGCTGCTATGCCACCTTTCTCATATGGAGCTCGCAGTGTGATGAACTCTTTGCCACCCCTTCAGATGTGGGTGGTGAAGAAAAAGAACTAATCTCTTCTGCAGGGTCAGGTCTCCAGACATACTTGAACGTCTGAAGAATTTGCTGGAGACCTGAAGTGTGCCTGAAAGGACGCAGGCTAATCATGAAGAAATGAACTTTCATTTCTCACGTCCTCATACTGCTTTATCTGTTCTATTGCTTGATGAAATTGATCTGATGAATTGATGTCATATTCTTCACTGATGAAGTATATGAAGTTCGTAAGCTGCACTAATTCATCTGCAGGATGATCAACCCAAAGCCACTGAATGGGTCCTTGATAGTGGATGTACAAATCACATGACTGGTGACAAGAATCTATTGGTTGATGCTCTCTTATCACCATCGCATCTGAAGCATATCATCTTCGCTGACAAAGGCAAAAGTCAGGTATTGGGTCTAGGTAAGGTTGCGATCACAAAAGATCGACACATGGACAAAGTCATGCTTGTCGAGTCCTTAGGATACAATCTTATGTCTGTCTCAATGCTTTGTGATCTTGATATGGTAGTTGTCTTTGGCAAGTATCGTTGTGTTGTGGTTTTGGAAGCTGACAATTCCAAAGTCTTCGAAGGCTTTAGGAGAGGAGACTTGTATATTGTTGATTTCTCTACAGGACCACAACCAGCCGTGTGCCTACTTGCAAAAGCTTCAGAAGGATGGCTATGGCATCGACGACTTGGTAATGCAGGCATGAGGAATTTGCACACGCTTGCGAAGAAGAAGCATGTCATTGGCATTGAGAATGTCAAATTCCTCAAGGATCACTTGTGTGGAGCTTGTGAAACTGAAAAAATGACCAAGGCTAAGCATCCAGCGAAGACTATCATGACCACTACTCGACCATTCGAAATGCTTCACATGGACCTCTTTGGTCCTAACCATTACTCAGCTGTCACAAATGACGCATCTCTCTATGGTTTGTTATTGTTGATGATTACTCTCGTTACACATGGGTACACATTGTTACTTACAAACATGAAGTGCAGGAAGTCTTCAAACGATTTTCCTCGAGGGCTTCAACCAACTTTGGTGTGAAGATCAAGCACATCAGAAGTGAAAATGGAACTGAGTTCAAGAATTCTGGTCTTGATGACTATCTTGATGAACTTGGTATTACTCATGAGTTATCTGCTCCTTACACTCCTCAGCAGAATGGCGTCGTGGAGCGCAAGAACAGAACTCTTGTTGAGATGGCTTGCACTATGCTTGATGAGTACAAGACGCCTCGTCACTTCTGGATTGAGGCAATTTATACTGCGTGCCACATCATCAACAGGGTATATCTTCACAAATTCTTCAAGAAGACTGCCTATGAACTCCTCACTGACAAGAAACCCAATGTGAGTTATTTCAAAGTCTTCGGTGCAAAATATTGGATTAGAGATCCTCATCACAATGCTAAATTTGCACCGAAAGCACATGAAGGTTTTATGCTTGGTTATGGAAAGGACTCACACACCTACAGAGTCTTCAACACCGTTCTTCACAAGGTTGTTGAAACTGTAGATGTGCGGTTCGATGAAACTAATGGCTCGCAAAGAGAGCACCTACCCTCTGTGATAGATGAACCAGCACCTGAGGAAACTATCAAGTTCAAGGCAACTGAGGATGTCATTCCTACTGAAGAATCTGCTGAAGAATTCATTCCAGAACGTGAAGAACGTCGAGCTAATGCAACTGAAGAAATTGCTGAAGAAAATGCTGATCAAATTCCTCGACGACAACCAACTCATCCTCGCGTTGCAAAAGAAGTGCAAGTTGAGAAGATCATCGATGACATTGAAGCACCAGGTCCTCTCACACGCTCAAAAGCTTCACATTTATCTAACTTTTGTGGGCACTATGCTTTTGTCTCTATCTCAGAGCCCACTAAGGTAGATGAAGCATTTCTGGAGCCTGAGTGGATTCAGGCCATGTAAGAAGAATTACATCAGTTCGAGCTCAACAACGTTTGGGAACTGGTCAATCGTCCAGATCCTCGCAAACACAATATCATTGGCACAAAGTGGATCTACCGCAACAAGCAAGATGAAAATGGCCTTGTGGTAAGGAATAAGGCACGGCTAGTAGCTCAAGGCTACACACAGGTTGAAGGAATTGATTTCAATGAAACTTTTGCACCTGTTGCTAGACTTGAAGCTATTCGCATATTACTTGCTTATGCTAACCATCATGATATCACTTTATATCAAATGGATGTGAAAATTGCATTCCTCAATGGTAAGCTTGAGGAAGAAGTATATGTTGCTCAACCCCCAGGTTTTGAAGATCCTAAGCATCCTGACAAAGTCTTCAGACTAAATAAGGCCCTCTATGGCCTCGAGTAGGCCCCTCGGGCGTGGTATGATACTTTGAAGGAATTCCTCATGAAGAAAGGCTTCAAACCCGGTTCACTCGACCCTACTCTTTTCACTAAATCATATGATGATGAATTGTTTGTATGCCAAATATATGTTGATGATATCATCTTTGGCTGTACTTGAAGGAAATATGCCCTAGAGGCAATAATAAAGTTATTATTTATTTCCTTATATCATGATAAATGTTTATTATTCATGCTAGAATTGTATTAACCGGAAACATAATACATGTGTGAATACATAGACAAACAGAGTGTCACTAGTATGCCTCTACTTGACTAGCTCGTTAATCAAAGATGGTTATGTTTCCTAGCCATAGACATAAGTTGTCATTTGATTAACAAGATCACCTCATTAGGAGAATGACGTGATTGACTTGACCCATTCCGTTAGCTTAGCACTCGATCGTTTAGTATGTTGCTATTGCTTTCTTCATGACTTATACATGTTCCTATGACTATGAGATTATGCAACTCCCGTTTACCGGAGGAACACTTTGTGTGCTACCAAACGTCACAACGTAAATGGGTGATTATAAAGGTGCTCTACAGGTGTCTCCAAAGGTACTTGTTGGGTTGGCGTATTTCGAGATTAGGATTTGTCACTCCGATTGTCGGAGAGGTATCTCTGGGCCCACTCGGTAATGCACATCACTATAAGCCTTGCAAGCATTGTGACTAATGAGTTAGTTGCGGGATGATGTGTTACAGAACGAGTAAAGAGACTTGCCAGTAACGAGATTGAACTAGGTATCGAGATACCGACGATCAAATCTCGGGCAAGTAACATACCGGTGACAAAGGGAACAACGTATGTTGTTATGCGGTCTGACCGATAAAGATCTTCGTAGAATATGTGGGAGCCAATATGGGCATCCAGGTCCCGCTATTGGTTATTGACCGGAGACGTGTCTCGGTCATGTCTACATAGTTCTCGAACCCGTAGGGTCCGCACGCTTAAAGTTACGATGACAGTTTTATTATGAGTTTATGTATGTTGATGTACCGAAGGAGTTCGGAGTCCCGGATGAGATCGGGGACATGACGAGGAGTCTCGAAATGGTCGAGATGTAAAGATCGATATATTGGACGACTATATTCGGACTTCGGAAAGGTTCCGAGTGATTCGGGTATTTTTCGGAGTACCGGAGAGTTACGGGAATACGTATTGGGCCTTATTGGGCCATACGGGAAAGAAGAAAAAGGGCCTCAAGGGTGGCCGCACCCCTCCCCTTGGTCTGGTCCGAATTGGACTAGGGAAGGGGGCGCCCCCTTCCTTCCTTCTCTTTTTCCCTTCCTCTTTTCCTATTCCATATGGGAGGTGGAATCCTACTAGGACTAGGGAGTCCTAGTAGGACTCCACACTTGGTGCGCCCCCTCCTAGGGCCGGCCTCCTCCTCCCTTGCTCCTTTATATACGGGGGCAGGGGGCACCCCATAGACACAACAATTGATCTATTGATCTCTTAACCGTGTGCGGTGCCCCCCTCCACCATATTACACCTCGATAATACCGTTGCGGAGCTTAGGCGAAGCCCTGCGTCGGTGGAACATCATCATCGTCACCACGCCGTCGTGCTGACGAAACTCTCCCTCAACACTCGGCTGGATCGGAGTTCGAGGGACGTCATCGAGCTGAACGTGTGTAGAACTCGTAGGTGCCGTATGTTCGGTACTTGATCGGTCGGATCGTGAAGACGTACGACTACATCAACCGCGTTGTGATAACGCTTCCGTAGTCGGTCTACGAGGATACGTGGACAACACTCTCCCCTCTCGTTGCTATGCATCACCATGATCTTGCGTGTGCGTAGGAATTTTTTTGAAATTACTACGTTCCCCAACAGTGGCATCCGAGCTAGGTTTTATGCGTTGATGCTATGCACGAGTAGAACACAAGTGAGTTGTGGGCGATATAAGTCATACTGCTTACCAGCATGTCATACTTTGGTTCAGCGGTATTGTGAGATGAAGCGGCCCGGACCGACATTACGCGTACGCTTACGCGAGACTGGTTTCACCGTTCGGAGCACTCGTTGCTTAAAGGTGACCGGCGGGTGTCTGTCTCTCTCACTTTAGTTGAACCGAGTGTGGGTACGCCCGGTCCTTGCGAAGGTTAAAACAGCACCAACTTGACAAACTATCGTTGTGGTTTTGATGCGTAGGTAAGAACGGTTCTTGCTAAGCCCGTAGCAGCCACATAAAACTTGCAACAACAAAGTAGAGGACGTCTAACTTGTTTTTGCAGGGCATGTTGTGATGTGATATGGTCAAGACATGATGTGATATAATGTGTTGTATGAGATGATCATGTTTTGTAACCGAGTTATCGGCAACTGGCAGGAGCCATATGGTTGTCGCTTTATTGTATGAGATGCAATCGCCATGTAATAGTTTTACTTTATCACTAAGCGGTAGCGATAGTCGTAAAAGCAACAAGTTGGCGAGACGACAACGATGCTACAATGGAGATCAAGGTGTCGCGCCGGTGACGATGGTGATCATGACGGTGCTTCGGAGATGGAGATCACAAGCATGGTGCTTCGGAGATGGAGATCACAAGCACAAGATGATGATGGCCATATCATATCACTTATATTGATTGCATGTGATGTTAATCCTTTATGCATCTTATCTTGCTTTGATTGACGGTAGCATTATAAGATGATCTCTCACTAAAATTTCAAGATAAAAGTGTTCTCCCTGTGTATGCACCGTCGCAAAAGTTCTTCGTGCTGAGACACCACGTGTTAATCGGGTGTGATAGGCTCTACGTTCAAATACAACGGGTGCAAAACAGTTGCACACGCGGAATACTCAGGTTAAACTTGACGAGCCTAGCATATACAGATATGGCCTCGGAACACAGAGACCGAAAGGTCGAGCGTGAATCATATAGTAGATATGATCAACATAGTGATGTTCACCATTGAAACTACTCCATCTCACGTGTTAATCGGACGTGGTTTAGTTGCTTTGGATCACGTAATCACTTAGATGATTAGAGGGATGTCTATCTAAGTGGGAGTTCTTAAGTAATATGATTAAATGAACTTAAATTTATCATGAACTTAGTCCTGATAGTATTTTGCAAATTATGTTGTAGATCAATAGCTCGCGTTGTTGCTTCCCTGTGTTTATTTTTGATATGTTCCTAGAAAAAAATTATGTTGAAAGATGTTAGTAGCAAAGATGCGGATTGGATCCGTGATCTGAGGATTATCGTCATTGCTGCACAGAAGAATTATGTCTTTAATGCACCGCTAGGTGACAGACCTATTGCAGGAGCAGATGCAGACGTTATGAACGTTTGGCTAGCTCAATATGATGACTACTTGATAGTTTAGTGCACCATGCTTAACGGCTTAGAATCGGGACTTCAAAGACGTTTTGAACGTCATGGACCATATGAGATGTTCCAGGAGTTGAAGTTAATATTTCAAGCAAATACCCGAGTTGAGAGATATGAAATCTCCAACAAGTTCTATAGCTAAAAGATGGAGGAGAATCGCTCAACTAGTGAGCATGTGCTCAGATTGTCTGGGTACTACAATCACTTGAATCAAGTGGGAGTTTATCTTCCAGATAAAATAGTGATTGACAGAATTCTCTAGTCACCATCACCAAGTTAGTAGAACTTCGTGATGAACTATAGTATGCAAGGGATGACAAAAGTAATTCCCGAGCTCTTCGTGATGCTGAAATCGACGAAGGTAGAAATCAAGAAAAACATCAAGTGTTGATAGTTGACGAGACCACTAGTTTCAAGAAAAGGGCAAAGGGAAGAAGGGGAACTTCAAAAAGAATGGCAAGCAAGTTGCTGCTCAAGTGAAGAAGCCTAAGTCTGGTCCTAAGCCTGAGACTAAGTGCTTCTACTGCAAAAGGACTGGTCACTGGAAGCGGAACTACCCCAACTATTTGGTGGATAAGAAGGATGGCAAAGTGAACAAAGGTATATTTGATATACAGATTATTGATGTGTACTTTACTAGTGTTTATAGCAACCCCTCGGTAATTGATACTGGTTCAGTTGCTAAGAGTAGTAACTCGAAACGGGAGTCGCAGAATAAACAGAGACTAGTAAAAGTGAACAAAGGTATATTTGATATACAGATTATTGATATGTACTTTACTAGTGTTTATAGCAACCCCTCGGTAATTGATACTGGTTCAGTTGCTAAAGAGTAGTAACTCGAAAATGGGAGTTGCAGAATAAACGGAGACTAGTAAAAGGCGAGGTGACGATGTGTGTTGGAAGTAGTTCCAAGATTGATATGATCATCATCGCACACTCCCTGTACTTTCGGGATTAGTGTTGAAACTAAATAAGTGTTATTTGGTGTTTGCGTTGAGCATGAATATGATTTGATCATGTTTATTGCAATACAGTTATTCATTTAAATTAGAGAACAATTGTTGTTCTGTTTACATGAATAAAACCTTCTATGGTCATACACACCAACGAAAATGGTTTGTTGGATCTCGATCGTAGTGATACACATATTCATAATATTGAAGCCAAAAGATGCAAAGTTAATAATGATAGTGCAACTTATTTGTGGCACTGCCGTTTAGGTCATATTGGTGTAAAGCGCATGAAGAAACTCCATACTGATGGGATTTTGGAATCACTTGATACTTGCGAACCGTGCCTCATGGGCAAGATGACTAAAACGCCGTTCTCCGGAACTATGGAGAGAGCAACAGATTTGTTGGAAATCATACATACAGATGTATGTGGTCCGATGAATATTGAGGCTCGTAGCAGGTATCATTATTTTCTGACCTTCACAGATGATTTGAGCAGATATGGGTATATCTACTTAATGAAACAAGAGTCTGAAACATTTGAAAAGTTCATATAATTTCAGAGTGAAGCAGAAAATCATCGTAACAAGAAAATAAAGTTTCTACAATCTGATCGTGGAGAAGAGTATTTAAGTTACGAGTTTGGCCTTCAGTTAAAACAATGTGGAATAGTTTCACAAATTCATGCCACCTGAAACACCACAGCATAATGGTGTGTCCGAACGTCATAACCGTACTTTATTGGATATAGTGCAATCTATGATGTCTCTTACCAATTTACCACTAATCGTTTTGGGGGTTATGCATTAGAGATAGCTGCATTCACGTTAAATAGGGCACCATCAAAATCCGTTGAGACGACGCCTTATGAACTGTGGTTTGGCAAGAAACCAAAGTTGTCGTTTCTTAAAATTTTGGGGTTGCGATGCTTATGTGAAAAAGTTTCATCCTGATAAGCTCAAACCCAAATCGGAGAAATGTGTCTTCATAGGATACCCAAAGGAGACAGTTGGGTACACCTTCTATCACAGATCCGAAGGCAAGACATTCGTTGCTAAGTATGGATCCTTTCTAGAGAAGGAGTTTCTCTCGAAAGATGTGAGTGGGAGGAAAGTAGAACTTCATGAGGTAACTGTACCTGCTCCCTTATTGGATCACAGAAATCTGTTCCTGTGACTTCTACACCAATTAGTGAGGAAGTTAACGATGATAATCATGTAACTTCAGATCAAGTTACTACCAAACCTCGTAGATAAACCAGAGTAAGATCCGCACCAGAGTGGTGCGGTAATCCTGTTCTGGAGGTTATGTTACTAGACCATGACGAACCTACGAACTATGAAGAAGCGATGGTGAGCCCAGATTCCGCAAAATGGCTTGAGGCCATGAAATCTGAGATGAGATTCATGTATGAGAACAAAGTATGGACTTTGGTTGACTTGCCCGATGATAGGTAAGCCATAGAAAATAAATGGATCTTCAAGAGGAAGACGGACGCTGATAGTAGTGTTACTATCTACAAAGCTAGACTTGTCGAAAAAAGGTTTTTGACAAAGTTCAAGGTGTTGACTACGATGAGATTTTCTCACTCGCAGCGATGCTTAAAGTCTGTCCGAACCATGTTAGCAATTGTCGCATTTTATGAAATCTGGCAAATGGATAAACAAAACTGCATTCCTTAATGGATTTATTAAAGAAGTGTTGTATATGATGCAACCAGAAGGTTTTGTCAATCCTAAAGGTGCTAACAAAATATGCAAGCTCCAGCGATCCATCTATGGACTGGTGCAAGCATCTCGGAGTAGGAATATACGCTTTGATAAGTTGATCAAAGGATATAGTTTTATACAGACTTGCGGTGAAGCCTGTATTTACAAGAAAGTGAGTGGGAGCACTACAACATTTCTGATAAGTATATGTGAATGGCATATTGTTGGTCGGAAATAATGTAGAATTATTCTGCAAAGCATAAAGGAGTTTTTCAAAGAAAGACCTCAGTGAAGCTGCTTACATATTGAGCATCAAGATCTATAGAGATAGATCAAGACGCTTGATAAGTTTTTTCAATAAGTACATACCTTAACAAGATTTTGAAGTGGTTCAAAATGGAACAGTCAAAGAAAGAGTTTCTTGACTGTGTTACAAGGTGTGAAATTGAGTAAGACTCAAAACCCGACCACGGCAGAAGATAGAGAAAGAATGAAAGTCATTCCCTATGCCTCGGCCATAGGTTCTATAAAGTATGCCATGCTGTGTACCAGATCTATTGTATACCCTACACTGATTTTGGCAAGGGAGTACAATAGTGATCTAGGAGTAGATCACTGGACAGCGGTCAAAATTATCCTTACTGGAATAAGGATATGTTTCTCGATTATGGAAGTGACAAAAGGCTCGTCGTAAAAGGTTACGTCGATGCAAGTTTTGACACTAATCTAGATGACTCTAAGTCTCGGTCTAGATACATATTGAAAGTGGGAGCAATTAGCTAGAGTAGCTCAATGCAGAGCATTGTAGACATAGAAATTTGCAAAATACTTACGGATCTGAATGTGACAGACCCGTTGACTAAAATTATCTCACAAGCAAAACATGATCACACCTCAGTACTCTTTGGGTGTTAATCACATAGCGATGTGAACTAGATTACTGACTCTAGTAAACCCTTTGGGTGATGGTCACATGACGATGTGAACCATGGGTGTTAATCACATGGTGATGTGAACTATTCATGTTAAATCACATGGCGATGTGAACTAGATTATTGACTCTAGTGCAAGTGGGAGACTGAAGGAAATATGCCCTAGAGGCAATAATAAAGTTATTATTTATTTCCTTATATCATGATAAATATTTATCATTCATGCTAGAATTGTATTAACCGGAAACATAATACATGCGTGAATACATAGACAAACAGAGTGTCACTAGTATGCCTCTACTTGACTAGCTCGTTAATCAAAGATGGTTATGTTTCCTAGCCATAGACATAAGTTGTCATTTGATTAACGAGATCACCTCATTAGGAGAATGACGTGATTGACTTGACCCATTCCGTTAGCTTAGCACTCGATCGTTTAGTATGTTGCTATTGCTTTCTTCATGACTTATACATGTTCCTATGACTATGAGATTATGCAACTCCCGTTTACCGGAGGAACACTTTGTGTGCTACCAAACGTCACAACGTAAATGGGTGATTATAAAGGTGCTCTACAGGTGTCTCCAAAGGTACTTGTTGGGTTGGCGTATTTCGAGATTAGGATTTGTCACTCCGATTGTCGGAGAGGTATCTCTGGGCCCACTCGGTAATGCACATCACTATAAGCCTTGCAAGCATTGTGACTAATGAGTTAGTTGCGGGATGATGTGTTACGGAACGAGTAAAGAGACTTGCCGGTAACGAGATTGAACTAGGTATCGAGATACCGACGATCAAATCTCGGGCAAGTAACATACCGGTGACAAAGGGAACAACGTATGTTGTTATGCGGTCTGACCGATAAAGATCTTCGTAGAATATGTGGGAGCCAATATGGGCATCCAGGTCCCGCTATTGGTTATTGACCGGAGACGTGCTATTGAGTTGGGAGAGATGCTATTGAGTTGGTACCACACCTGTAATGAATGATGACTTTTGGGAAAGTCAGCACCCCAATTCTCCACTCTTCACTCCACTGCAGCAAATTCCTCAGTCCCCAGTCACTACAGTTCAATTGGGATCTGATGAAGCTCGTGAAGACATTCCAGCTGCTAGTGCTGAAGAAAATGAAAATGAAGAAATGAAGAACCAGGCTGCCACTGAAGAGGAACCAGGAATTCCTCAGCCTGAAGAACCTGAGATTGTGATTCCTGAGGTTGTGATGCAACTCACTGACACTCTACCCAAGCCAAAGGATCCATTCTCCAGGAAGCAGAAATTCAAAACTGATGCCTTCTTTGGCGAGCATGTATTCTTCACGGATTACAACCCTTATGACTCTGCTCGCATAAGGAAGAGGCATTTCTGGACTGCCAGCCAGGCAAATTTATATTCCTCAGTGCTGTTCAACAAAGACAAAGTCTTCGATCATGAGCACATTCCTCACCTGGACATGGAATCCCTGCCGTGCTTCAAGCCAGTCCTCAGTGTTCTTCACGATGCTGGATTGCTAAACTTCTGCACTGACATCTGTGATTGGAATGAAGAACTAATTCTTCAATTCTATGCAACACTGCACATCACTGGAAATTCTGAAGATGTGAATTCATGGGTGCTGGACTGGATGTCTGAAAACACTCATTACAAGGCACCCGCTTCTGAATTGCTTCGTGCCTTACCTCTCAGTCCGCCCCTTGAAGGTGCTTGTTGCGTCTACAGTGAACCTGAGCTTACTGATCACTACATGCAAGTGCTGATGAAGCCTTTGAAGCCAGGTCAGACCCCAAGAACAAGATTCCTTGTGAAGGAATTGTTGTATGTGCCTCGGACTGTCTATCGCATTCTGACGAAGACATTGAGTCCAATCAAGGGCCACGACTCAAATGAAGAAGAAGTCGTTGGCATCATGAAGAATCTGCTTTTCAATATCATTCATGGCATTCCCATCAACTTTCATGATTTCTTCATGAGGACTCTGGCCAATGTCGCCATGTCACCGTTTGAGCTGAAGCCTTATGCGCCTTGGATTATGAGATTCATCAGGACAAGGTCTTCACTCAACTATCAAGCTGATACACTGAACCATTGCAGCTACTTGCCCCCAATTGAAGTCCTCAAACAGACATTTTCCTCAGCTGATGAAAAGGGCAAGGTTACTGCTGTAATTGATGAAGGCATTCGTCCATTGGATGGACAATTTCGCAAGGCTGCATCCTACTCCACCAATGATGACTCTGCCACTCATGACTCTGCCGCCAACGCTCCCAAGCAAAATCCTCAAGGCACAGCACCCAGGGTGATGACTGACCGTGAGCTTCTCCTCAGTCTTCACCAGAAGGTTGATCGCAATCATAAATGGGTCAAGCGTCAGTTTGGTTCAATTCTTCACAACATGACTGCTACCCATAATGCAGCGAAGAAAAACCACTACTACCTTCATGAAATCCTCAACCGCACCTGGGCTGTTCTGTCTCAAGTCTACAGTGAAGAAGATCTGAAGACAATGGGTCTCAAGGAAGATCTTGACTGGGCTGCACCCCCTCCAAAGAAGTACAAGAAGGTCAAGGTTCCTTCCTTGGTGGCCAGCTCCTATTCTTCATCACGTGACACTGATGAACATGAACATTTGGACGACACTGCGGCAGGCCCTACTACAACAAACGACCCCAACAACGCTGACGCTCCTTCATCACCTTGATATTCTTCAGGGGCGTTAGTCCTTATTTTCGACCCTTTTGGTCATTCGATGATAAAGGGGGAGAAATTTGAGTTAGTCTTCAAGCGGGTCTATCTTATATGGGCGTTTTTTTCTAAGTTGCAACTCTCGTTCTTTTGAAGACTTTGCTGGATCGAGTTGTAAACTTAAACTCTATGGTGACTTGATACTTTTGCTGTTTCTTCTGCATGCTTATTCCTCGTTAATGTTATTGCACGCATGCTGAATTACATCATTCACCATATTTCATCATGCATTTCAAATTCTTCATATATTATGTCAAATGCGTGTATGAATTACAAGATATAGGGGGAGATCTCCATGATTCAATTCTTCAAAGTGTGCATTGCTTCAAAAGCAAATTCCTCACTATGCACATCTTCAGGGGGAGTTCTTCTATATCTTGCAATCAAATTCCTCAATATCTGTATTTACACTTCATTTGTTTATCTCCGTTGAAAACTTCACCTATATTGTCATCAATCACCAAAAAGGGGGAGATTGTAAGTGCATCTAGTGCCCCTTAGTGATTTTTGTGTATTGAAGACTTATAGGTTAAGGGACTAATGTGTTTATGAGTGTACACAGGTCTATAAGTCTATGAGGAGTTTGATATTTACAGAGAAAGTCGACCCCTAAAAATAAAGTTCTTCGACTGAAGACTTTGGTATTTCTGAAGACTTTCTGAAGACTTTGAAAGTGAAGAAATTGGTGTGACCTTGAAGACTTGGTATTCATTTGAGGAACATGAAGCGTGAAGACTTTTGTTTTCGTAGTTTCATTTTCTCTTTCTTGAGTCATAGGAAACACCGTACTGTTAAAGGAGGTCAAGGAAATACTAAGAAAAAAATTCCATGTGATGCTCAACTCAAAATCCTACACCTACCAATCCCTTCGAGTGAAGCCATTGGAAATCTCACACAGTTCAGTCATATTTTTCAGTGACAGAGACGAAGTTCTTCTAGTCTCTGAGGAATTTGTTATGACTGAGGAGTTAGGAATTCGCCAGTACGGATTGCCTACACAGTGAGGAACATGATAGCCCTGAGGAATTTGATACTCAAATTTCCGACCGTTGCTGTGCTATGCGCCAGCTGTCCCAAAATATCTACCCACCTAACGGTCATATCATTGAAGGGCATTTATGTCTTATCATGTCGGGCTGCTCCCTAGGCTATAAATAGCCGCCCCTACAACCACTAGCTGGTTGGCTGCTCCGAGAGAAACTGACACTTGTCAATTGAGAGCATCCCATCCTCCGAGGAATTTGAGTGAAAATCATCAAGTGAGGAAATACCCCAAACCCAAACACCTACAAACCCAAAGTGATTGAGCATCACTGAAGAGATTGATCCTGTGTGGATCCAACGCTTGTTACCTTTGAAGACTGTGCTTCTTCCAGACGGTTAGACGTCATGGTCTAGAGCATCCAAGAGGAAATTGTGGATGGCCGAGTGACCGAGTTTGTGAAGGTTTGGAAGTCACCTGAAGACTTACCACGAGTGATTGGACGAGGTCTGTGTGACCTTAGTTCAAGGAGAATACGGTGAGGACTGTGTGTCCGGGACTGGGTGTCCTCAGGTTTAAATACCTAGCCGCTCCAACCAGACGTACAACTGAGACAACAGTTGGAACTGGTCTACCAAATCATTGTCTTCACCAAGCCAACTGGTTCTATTTCCTCAACTCTTTCATTTCCTCATTACTGTGTTGTTTGCTTGTTCATATCTGTGTTTGAAGACTTTGACTGAAGACTTTCTCAATTTCCTCAGTTCAGTTTCTTCATCTGTTTGTCTTCATCCTGTGTTATCCTGTGTTTACGCTTTCTGTACTCTGTGCTAGTTTTCATTTCATCATGATGACTATGCTTGTGTTCTGCTATGCATACTTTTGAGTACTTATTCCGCTGCAAGTAGTTCTTCGCTAAGGAATTTCCTCACCCACAAATTCCTCAGTGAATAATTTCTAAAAATCGCCTATTCACCCCCCTCTAGTCGATATAACGCACTTTCAGTACTAAAGTTAGTATAAAGTTGGGTCATCTATTTTGAAACGGAGGGAGTAGTTTCTTGCTACTCCGTTTTTCAACTCAGCTCCACTCTCCTGCTAGCTCAAGAAAAAATAGAGTGCCGTCTTTTTTAAAATAGTAGCGAAATAAAAAATGTTCACGGGTTTATTTAAGCAATAATTCTAGAAATGTTCATAATTTTTAAAAATATGAATTAAAAATTCCCAAGAGTTTAAAAAATGTTCACAAATTTTAAATGTTTTTGAATTAAAAACATGCTCTTGCTTCAAAACATGTTTGAGAGTTTCAAAAATGTTCACGTAAAAATGTTCATGAATCTAACAATGTCCACGAATCTGAAAAGTATTCACGAATTTTGTATTTTTGGCAAAATTTTACAATAGTCATGAATTTAAAGATATCCATTGGTTTAAAAATATTCGTTAGTTTGAAAAATCATAAATTTAAAGAGTGAAGACAAAGCGCCAAAAAATATGAAGAAACCGTAAAAAAACATAAAATCGAAAACAAATTGGCATAAAAACAAAAGAAATACGAAAGGAGAAAAAGGGGCCAGAATCTTCAAGAACCTTCCCAAAACCGGATGGAAGGCACTAAACGAGTAACATAGTGCCTATTTGGCCGGCTCAATAGTTTTTTGTCTAAATATGTCCTCTTTATTAGTCGGTAACAATGTTTATTGAAATGCAACTGATAGGAGGGGGTCGTAGGAGCCAAATATGTCTACCTACCGTATGGCCTAGAGCATGTTCAGGGAGAACGTGCTCCTCAAAATTTGACTCCCTTCTCTCGAAAGAGAAGAAACAAGACTGGAACTCCAACATCAAAGACGAAATCTCATGAATAATATTCCCGTGTAGCCCTCGTGCGCCATCCATGATGTCTTTCACTTCCACAATTCCTTTTCAACCAGTCACCACTTCCATATGTTGTAATAAGATATCAGAAGCCAAAGCTAGAGCTTTTGGAATGCAAGAGCTTCTAGAATCGTCGGGTCAGTTACGCCTTTGATAACACCTTTGCACAAACATGTGTGTAGCATGTGGACTCTGGAAATCATTTCCGTGAAGAGCCTTTCATCTAGCATGCAAGGAATTGCCAAAGGTGTTATCTAGCTTTGGTTGGCTCATTAGTAAACGGGGCTTCCTGGGGCATGCATTCTATACCAAAGGGCTACTATTACACCCTACGGGGGTGAAATAGGAAATAGGAAATGCCCACGCTTATTGCGATACCGGAGCTCACGTCGCCTCAAGGTTCCTTCCAGGCCAGTCCCAGTATAATGCATATCTACGACACCTAGGTATGCGTGCGCATATAGGCAAATACGTTATGTGATTTTGTTTTTGCTTGTTTTTCAAAAAAAAATCATTGCACATTTAAAAAAGGTTCATATCATTCATAAAAATGTTCACCACATTCAAAAAAATCATGTGTTTAAAATTAGTTATGACATTGTAAAAAATGTTCATACATTATGTAATTTTATTTTCTCAATTTGTAATAAATATTCATATCATTAAAAAATGTTTATGACAAAATATTCACATGTTTAAAATTAGTTTTTTGCAGGGATATTTAAATATTAGTTCATGACATTTTTCCAAAATATTTGCTAAAACATAAAAAAAGGGTTCCCGTGATTGGCAGAAAACGTTCGTACCATTCAAATAATTGTCCATGAAAATTTTAAAATGTCCACACATCTAAAAATAGGTTTCATGACATTCTAAGAAATTTTCATGAATTTTAAAAAATTGTCGATGTGTGTTTCACAATGTTCATTGTGTATTATTCGATGTGCATCTTATAAATGTGCAACATGTATTTTAAAAATGTTCACCATGAATCAAAATATGTTAGACCTGTATATGAAAAATGTTTAACATGTATTAAAAAAGTTGACGTGTATCTCGAAAAAATAAAGAAAGGAAAAGGAAGCTGAGAAAAAACCAATGAAGAAAAACACAGAAAAAGAAAAATGAAAGAAAAACACGTGAAATCTTTCCAAAACCACTCCCACTCTCTCGATTGACGTACACACAGACTAGTTCTGCGTCGCATGCGTTAACTTACCGCTGTACTGAACATTCTATACCATGAAGATATTTTTTGTTGAGAAATCCATGAAGATTTATTGGTTTTTTTTAGGGATATGAAGATTTATCGGTATAAACTCATGAGCACACATGAACCTAGAAGGAGCCCGGAGCAAGGCCACAAGACTACAAGAGTGTTTCCCTTTTCTCAACAAAAAAAAGTGTTTCCCAGGGTCAATGGGGTCTGCGGCATACTATCCACATCAAGCACCAAGATCGCGGTTAATGGAGTGCCCGGGGAGACGATCTTTAATAGTTGCGGCCTCCGGCAAGGGGACCCAATTTCTCCAATGCTATTCATCTTGTGCATGGAGCCGCTACACAAGCTATCCCTCAAGGGAACGGCGGCTGGCATCCTCACCCCCCTTGCGCGCTCGGGCCTCATGCAGCGGGTTTCGATGTTCGTGGATGATGTCGTTATCTTCCTCAAGCCATTGAGGGCGGATCTGGTAGTCTGTGACTCCATCCTGCGTATGTTTGGTCAGGCCTTTGGACTCCAAGTCAACATGGCGAAGACAGCTGCCCTACCGATCCGTTGCTCCCAGGAGGAGGTTACCATGGTGTGTGACGCACTTGGCTGCTCCAGCGCTTCCTTCCCATGCAAGTACTTGGGTCTTCCGCTCTCCATCCGGAAGCTAACGGCAGCGCAATTCCAGGGGCTTGTGGACCAGCTAGCAATGCGGTTGCCCCATTGGAAGGCGGCGACCATCCCAAAGAGCAGTCGGGCCCTGCTGGTGCAATCCGTCCTCTCTGCGATCCCGATACACTCGATGCTCGCCCTGGACCTCCCCCCCGAAGACACTGGCCGCCATGATCAAGATATGTTGCGGCTTCATGTGGGCTGGCAAGGCGGATGCCGGAGGGGGCGCGTGCGCTGTAGCTTGGGACAAGGTGTGCTCTCCCAAGTGGGCTGGTGGCCTTGGCATCTCGGACATGTGGTGGATGAATGTGGCCCTCCAAGCCAAGTGGTTGTGGCTGCAGCGGACCGATCAGCATAGGCCCTGGTCCGAGTTCTCCTTCTCCGTCCCAAAGGAATCGAGGCAAGTGTTTCAAGCGGCCACTTGAGCGGTCGTCGGCGATGGCAGACGCACGCTCTTCTGGGAGGATAGGTGGCTCAATGGCTACCGGATGCAGGAGCTCGCACCATGGACATATGGGCGTGTTCCGGCGCGAGTGCGGAGAGTGAGGACAATGTTCGAGGCCATCAGCGAGGGGAGATGGGCCGTGGATGTCGGGCCGTCGCTGAGCGGAGAGGAAGCTGCAGAGCACATGCACGTATGGCCCATGATCGCAGCGGTTTAGCTCGATGACCAACATGCAGACCGCATCACCTGGTCCTGGGAGAAGGACGGTGCCTTCTCGGCCAGGTCGGCTTACGCGGCCAAGTTTGTTGCCCGGGAGGTGTCACCCACCGCGATATTCACGTGGCGCTCCCGGACGCCACTCCGATGCCGCTTCTTCGCATGGCTTGCGATCATGAACCATTGTTGGACGTCGGACCGGTTGGCACGAAGAGGGCTACCGCACCAGGACGCTTGTCCATTCTGTGATCAGCACGAAGAAACGATTAGCCACCTGCTCATGGAGTGTGTTTTCGTGAGAGAGGTTTGGGCCAAGGTGTTCACGGCCATGGACGCGCCACATGGTGCCCCGCGTGTAGGTGAGCCTCTGCCAGATTGGTGTGCCAGGCAGGAGACCCACGGGCGGCCAGCGAGGACGATGCGGACCCTGTGCCTCCTCGTCATGTGGGAGCTTTGGAAGCATCGGAATGCCATCATCTTCGACGGAGCGACAGTCAGCCTTCAGCAGATCATGCACCGGATTGCAAGCGAGAGCAAGGTATGGAGGCAGGCGGGTTTGCTAAGAGGGGAGTTAGACGCGTTCTTCACAGCGACGCTCGGGTGGGCTAGCCGTGAGTAGTCCGATGTAGGTCATAGGAGGTGAACGGTGCAATAGCGCCATGTAAGCTCTCGTGTAACCAAACCGCGGAGGGTTCTCCCCCCTTTTCTTTTTTTAATATAAGACTAGCAAACATGCCCGTGCGTTGCAACGGGAGAAAAAAATCACATGCCCTTACCCTATGTGCAAACTGGTCCACATCCCTTACTCATAACCATATCAATGTGTGTGTATATATATACATGAGGGAAAACTCAACCTTTCAAATAAATGACATGAAAGAGTAAAAATTATCAATCAAAGAAGGTGAGACCAGTACTCAAAACTGCAAAGATTACAGACAATACACAAAATTAGCCATCACTTGTTAACATGGCACATCACTGTTCCAAGATACTAAGAAATTAACAACATATACCATCAATGATGTAGTGCTTCTCCTCAACGATGTATTGAAATTTGGGGCTACCATTGTCAGCACACTCGCACATGATAAAGTTGTACTCTCTCTTTTGCCTGCAAATAAATGTTAGACCCGCCAAATTCTTGCTTGAAATTATGGCAAAGGCTAAGAAGATTAGCGTAGTTTGTCAACTCAATATATTACAGCTACAACAGATTGCCACGCATTTTTTAAAGCGGTTGCTAAGCAAGCAATAAGTAATAAAGTAGTAAGACCTGTCAAGTAGAGCACGTAACGGTGTGCAACAGTTAGTACACAAAGTTGTTAAGCTATATCGTCATGCATAGAGCACTGATTGAATTAAATTCCCAACAAGCTGCAGAAAACTAAAAATACATAGCTAGGAATATATGTTCAGCAGGAGACGACTAAAACAAAGAATCACATGTCTACATATTTAACCTTGTATTATGTAATTCAAATAGATAAAAAGTTCATGAGTTATTTGATTGGTGAGATCAGGGCAAAACAGCTCCGACAAAACACATTGTAATTTTAAGACTGCAAACAATGAACCAATATCTAAGAGTGGTAGTTGGTAATTATCATCTGAAGCATTGTTAATTCTAGAGACAACAGAAGTAAATTTAATGGGGACATTTAGTCATGTGAAATTATAATTTAGATTTTCAATCATACCGGGGGTTACAACTACAATGAGTTTGCGGGTCAAAACCAAGAAAACCAATATATTGAGTATAACTATTGAGGTATCCGAAGGAAATATGCCCTAGAGGCAATAATAAAGTTGTTATTTATTTCCTTATTTCATGATAAATGTTTATTATTCATACTAGAATTGTATTAACCGGAAACATGATACATGTGTGAATATATAGACAAACAGAGTGTCACTAGTATGCCTCTACTTGACTAGCTCGTTGATCAAAGATGGTTATGTTTCCTAGCCATAGACATGAGTTGTCATTTGATTAACGGGATCACATCATTAGGAGAATGATGTGATTGACTTGACCCATTCCGTTAGCTTAGCACTCGATCGTTTAGTATGTTGCTATTGCTTTCTTCATGACTTATACATGTTCCTATGACTATGAGATTATGCAACTCCCGTTTACCGGAGGAACACTTTGTGTGCTACCAAACGTCACAACGTAACTGGGTGATTATAAAGGTGCTCTACAGGTGTCTCCAAAGGTACTTGTTGGGTTGGCGTATTTCGATATTAGGATTTGTCACTCCAATTGCGCAGAGGTATCTATGGGCCCACTCGGTAATGCACATCACTATAAGCCTTGCAAGCATTGTAACTAATGAGTTAGTTGCGGGATGATGTATTACAGAACGAGTAAAGAGACTTGCCGGTAACGAGATTGAACTAGGTATTGAGATACCGACGATCGAATCTCGGGCAAGTAACATACCGATGACAAAGGGAACAACGTATGTTGTTATGCGGTTTGACCGATAAAGATCTTCGTAGAATATGTGGGAGCCAATATGAGCATCCAGGTTCCGCTATTGGTTATTGACCAGAAATGTGTCTCGGTCATGTTCTCGAACCCGTAGGGTCCGCACGCTTAAAGTTCGGTGACGATTTGTATTATAAGTTTATGTGTTTTGATGTACCGAAGGTAGTTCAGAGTCCCGGATGAGATCGGAGACATGACGAGGAGTCTCGAAATGGTCGAGACATAAAGATCGATATATTGGACGACTATATTCGGACATCGGAAAGGTTCCGAGTGATTCGGGTATTTTTTTGAAGTACCGGAGAGTTACGGGAATTCGCCGAGGAGTACATGGGCCTTATTGGGCTTTAGGGGAAAGAGAGAGGAGAGGCTGCGCCCCCCCCCAAGGCCTAGTCCGAATTGGACTAGGGAGGGGCTGCTCCCCCTCCTTCCTTCTCTTCTCTCTTCCCTACTCCTACTACTTGGAAGGGGGGAATCCTACTCCCAGTGGGAGTAGGACTCCTCCAGGGCGCGCCATAAGGGCCGGCCCTCTCCCCCCTCCTCCACTCCTTTATATACGTGGTCAGGGGGCACCCCATAGACACAACAATTGATCTCTTGATCTCTTAGCCGTGTGCGGTGCCCCCCTCCACCATATTCCACCTCGATAATATCGTAGCGGTGCTTAGGCGAAGCCCTGCGTCGGTAGCATCATCATCACCGTCACCACGCCGTCGTGCTGATGGAACTCTCCCTCATAGCTCGGCTGGATCGGAGTTCGAGGGACGTCGTCGAGCTGAACGTGTTCTGAACTCGGAGGTGCTGTACGTTCGGTACTCGGATCGGTCGGATCATGAAGACGTACGACTACATCAACCGCGTTGTGCTAACGCTTCCGCTTTCGGTCTACGAGGGTACGTGAACAACACTCTCCCCTCTCATTGCTATGCATCACCATGATCTTGCGTGTGCGTAGATTTTTTTTTGAAATTACTACGTTCCCCAACAATATCTTGGTAGAAAAATAAGGCAGATTATGCTTTTAGCTGTAAATAGTAGAATAAGAAATTTCACTCTTTGGCATACCTGTTTTACTTTTTGTTTTCTTGATACAACTGATGAATTCCAGCACACCAGCAGGCATATGTTGTATTCACATTATTGTCCTTGAATGTTAGTGCTTGTCCCAAATTTTATTCTCTGAGTTCATATCTATCATGTGGATTCGTCTTTTTCAAAACAAATAAGATTAGCATCACAGTGTGAAAAAAACAATTTAGATGGTTATGATATTGAGGAAGATGATGCATTAGATCTAAGAACGGGAAATTTTACTGGTTTTCTTATTCAGTCGGCATCTCACAAGAAATAGATGAGATTAATCATATACTAAAGATCTGGGCATAAGCTACACTAAGAATAACACTGAGAATACAGTGAAAATTGATACACTACTTAAACTAGTCGAATGCCCGTGTGTTGCCACGGGATAACAAAAAAATATACCTTGAGAAAAAAGTTGTAATTCAAAAAGGTATGTCAAACAACCAATAATGATTCTACCACGTTTATTTTCTCCTCAGTAGTCCTTGTGTCTCCTTGACCACCCTATCGTTACAAGTTAATTAGCCTCTTTCGAATTTGGTCATCTCGCCTTACTATCACTTGGACTTGGCTCCTCGTTTAAAAAGTTTAGCAACTACATAAAATAATCCTCACTTCTCGTGGGAGATGATGGTTTATTGAATGTATGAATTGCGAATGCAATGTTCTGACCTACCACTAAAGATGATGGCGTATTAAACTTCTTATTCATAATAAATGAAAGATGCACTTAAGGCAATAATCTTTGAGTGCAAGTCTCAATACAAAAATACGTAAATACAAATTGTAGTACCCAGTATTCATAGTAGAATTGAATATTATATACAGTTACATGAGAGGATGAAAAAATGTACAAAACCTACTGCTTAAGCATCTTCTATGGGCAAAAGCTCCGTCATAGAATTGAATCTAATGTTGTAAAATCCTAATGTTCATACAAGAAACCAATCAGCTTAAGCTAAGCCCTTTAAAGAAGTGGTTGTGTGCAAGAAGATACAGCTATAAAAGAACAAACCTTGAAAAACATATCTGGTGGCTCTATACCGATCGCATGATAATGACTAACCAAATGGATAAATAATACTGGTGGAGAGTTAATCCTAATTTTCCAGATATTGTATCTGTAGGTTTACAACAAGTTGTCCTTTCCTTTTCTTTCTGCGGCTAGTCAAAATAGCATTCAACACGGCTTCTCATTGATTTTGCTCTACCATCTGCAAGAAATTACGAAGACAACGTTATAAAATGTGAACCCAACCTGTTGCCACTTGTCAGATGAAACTCATGGAGATGAAAATATGTGCACTTAATTTAACCCTCACGCGACTTGAACTCATGTGGCAACTTTCCAGCTGTCAAAACCTAAATCTGGTAAGGTAAAACTGATTATAGTTCAAATCAGTAGACCATATAGTGATCACACTTCTTTACAAACATAATATTAACACCAAGAAAATTCAATATGTAGCGAATCATAATGAAGTACTATTTCACAGAAAATGACAGATCAAATAATAGGCAATAATCTAAACAGTCTTATATTTCTTTACAGAGGGAGTATAACATTACTTCATTTGAAACTACAATGCTACATCACCCTTATTATTCCTATACTGAGAAAAAACATTTAAATGCAAATATCTGCCCCCTTCCATAAATTGATAAATGTGAGATTTCCTCACCTTTAGATGTGCGAACTGATTTCTAACCATTATGTCTTCTAGACACTGCACCAAAGCTGCATGGCTCAGATTTTTTAGTGTTTCGTCAAATATCACATTCCTATGGTCCTCTAGTACAGTAACTTCCCTTTTTTCGTCCCTAGCTTCCTTGCCCTAGCATATAGTTCAGTATATCATCTAAAAATTCAGCTACAACTGTATATAACATAAATGTGTATAAGGCATCATACAAATCGTGACTAAAAGATTCAAATTGTATACTTATACTTGGCGAAGGAGCATTTACCTACATGAGAAAATAAAGTAATATAAGAAGCACATTGTGCGTTACTGATTTGCAAATTTTCATGAAAGAGAAAAGGATTAATAAAAAGTAGTGCAAATCGGAAGCATACCCATAATGAAATGGCTATTCAATCCAACAACTATCACAAATGATAGTTTTTTGTTCCCACTGACTTCTCACATTCTTGACATGCTAGTTGATGATTCAAACATATAACCATTTGCACTTGCTGCAAAAGAGCATATTACTATATTGCGATAACAGTATGAGGAAACTGAAATACAACAAAGGTCCATCGCTAAAATGCAGTCACAGCCGATCTGGCCAAAGATTCCGAACATGATATTTTTATGAAGCGCTAGTTGTCTCACCATCATCGTTGAATGCACAATCAGCCTTGCTCTCCCTCATCATCAGTTCAAGAGAGGGTCGTCACCCTCCCGTAGCCCTAACAACCTCTCTGCTTAGAGCACCATTCCCATAAAATATTGGCTTATGTTTTCTTTTCCATACAATATACTTGTCATCGTTTCTTCCATCTAGCTATGTTTCTCAATTGTCCATGGGGTAAATGTATGTACATCTAGCTATGTTTCCATACAACAATTTATCAAAGTTTTCCCGTTTCTCCCATCTAGCTATGTTTCTCAATCTCCACTCCATCCCCTGGAGAAATAAGGTTGACATTTTCCATCCTCAATTCGTTCATGGAATTTTCATTTGGCTCTGTGGCTCATTTGAAAAAATAAAATTCTTTGCATTAAGATAATCATGTGAGTACAAAAGAGGGGTGCCCTTTGGTAACCAATCATCGATAATGATGATACACTTAGGAAATTAACACTGAAACCAGAACTTTTGTCTACTAACCAGATGATCCATCCTAACTGCAGACATGTACTCCATATAATAGTATTCATTGTGAATGCTTGTCTATGCCCAAAGGAAGAAAAATATAAGAAGCTCTACAATACTGGAATAATTTTTGAGGTAATCTTCTCGCTTAGGGTGAAAGTAAGCAGAGGCGACAGAATAAGATACCTGATAACGTCGATTAGGAACCCTACGACCAGACAAGATTGATCAATAATTTACACAATTGATGCTTGTTCTAGCCATTACCCTGTACTTGGCAGAAGTGCAATTACTACCACAGATTGCTAGCTAATAACCAAACAACCTGTAATAATTGTAATAACCACACATTGCATATATATGTACGCTGATAGAAAATGTGATATTTGAAAAGAGAAAAAATAGAACATGAAAGGGGCTATTGCTTCAGTTCTTACATTAGGATGGCACAAAAAAAACATGCAATCGTTAGTGTGTACAAATATTAACAAAAAAATGCATGTTTCTGTTAACAGCAACAATACCATGAGTTTTGCTACTCTTCTCTGCCCTAAAATGGTGGCCTGAAACTAAAAAGGATCTAACTCACCTGTTGATTGGTTTCCCCTAGCCCCCTGCTTTAGACACACGTGATGCTGTTGGCATAGATGCCCCTTGAGTGCAAGCACAATGGAGCAAGTTTACCATGCATTTTCTGCTCCTCTCCACCATCTCCACCGTGGTCATCTACCTCCCATCAGCACTGCACCAGCCTGCATGAAAGCCAAAACATGATTGCAATTCATTTAGGTAATTTCAACATTATTCCATCACATTCAGGGTTAAGGTGCACAACCTAAATAAGAAACTTAAAGTGCTCTTTAACGGTCCACAGTAAAGGTAAAATAAGAAACTGATTCTACTCTTCTATATGTAGCTCCTCTATTTTGCAATTATCATAACCGAAAGAATATTCAGAGTCATTGTTCCCTGCATATCTTCTAGCCTTCACCATAGGCCATAAATAAACTTGTTTATTTTGATAGTACAATACAAAACATAACTAAAATAGAATCATCTTTTAGAAATTAGGACCTGATAGCAAGTCAACAGAGGATTGAACAATGAAAATAAATCAAAGAGCGGTGCTGTGATAACGATTCGATTTGGTCGAGTTGCCTATGAAACGTGTTTGTCAGCATCAATCAACTGAATCTAGATATATGACAAACATACAGTGGGATTGGTGAAGAATTGCCTATGAATTCAGTCAATATCATGCAACAGAGATGTCAGCGAAGGGAGATGTAGTCTCATATGGGCAGCACAAAGTGCACAACAGGCACAACGGTGCTGACGTTCTCCACCATGGCCTTAGCAGCATGGACCATGTTGGCCGTAGTACCTCTATTACGGTTCGCATGGGGAAAAATTAACAAAACAATCAATTACACAAATAAGATGAGCCACGAGTGTACCAGTCATCTTCTCTTGATTGCGGATTAGCGTCCGCCTGCATAAGCTCTGTTGCGCTGACTTCTCAGCCTTGTGGGTGTCCATCATACTGCACGTGAGAGGGGATTGGGGTCGCGGTGACAGCTTCAATTTGGTACCTTGTTGTAGCAGGGGAGCAGAGAAGGTTGGTAGCTCGTGCTTTGTCGCTACCAATTTGGTCCTGCCAATTGCAACACGAGTGTACCACAGAGAAACACAAACTAGAGATAAACTATAATCAGTTTCAGTTAGTGGATGAACCAATCAGCAGCTAGATCCCCCAAAATCCATCCCCATACCACGCCCTCACATCATCCATGGGGGACTGCCGCTGCCTCATCTAGCTCGTTCGCACCATGGAGCACCGCCACGATGTCTTCGTGGGCAGCCAGCGGCTCTCGGACCCGTACCCGTGCTCGCGCTCCGCCCCCGGCTAGCGGCTCCTTGGAACCCTCCCCGTGGTTCTGCTCCCGCCCCCGCTGTGCGTCATCATCCTCATCACGGCTGAGGCTCTTCACCAGCCTCTGCAACCACTACCCCAACGGAGGAGCCTTAATTGTTCGCGATGGGCGCCGACGGCATGATGGCTCTCAAGATCGCAGCAAGGGGTCGGGATAGGGGCACACCACCCCCAGGGTTAGTACTCTAGCGCCGACATACTGACGCTCTCCTTCTGCGCTGTCGCCAAGCTCGCCGTTGGTTGGACGCGATCTAGAGTGGTACAGATAAGAGGGAGGAGTAGAGAATTTCTTCATGGGACTGGATCCTAGCGCCGACGGCCAGGACCGCGACCGCGGGGCGGATGAGGAGGCGACAGCAGGAGACATTTTTTCTCAGGAGCCGGGAGAGAGACGGGATCGGGTGCCATGGGGTGCGAGAGGCGACGAGGCTGCGTGGGTGTGGGATCGTGCGTTCGTGGGTTGTGGTTTTTTTTTGGCCTTTTTTTCGGGCGGGGATGGAAGAAGCGGTGGGAGGACTTTCGATAGCTAGCGATAGAAGGGGGTTGAACCACGAGAGGAGGTCGAACCATCACGACGTTCGATCCCTCTTTAATAGTAGAGATAGTTAAATGGCCGATGTACTTATATTAGAAATATTTATTACTCTGCATCCCTGCCCATGCAGAACAACAAATGTCGTTAACTTCAACTTAATTTCCAAACAAATCCCTGCAGGCCCATGGAAAAGAAGATGCTTGCATCTAAAGCAGTAAAAATATATCCTAGTTTCTCATGAGCAGCTACCAACAGGCAAAGAAGATGAGTTGTCATCAGAATAAAAACATAACATAAGCATCTTGCCTTCGATGGCCCCGATGCATATTTCAAAAAGAATTGGTCAATGAATACACTTTAAAGTGTAAATGTTGATTCTTGAACCATTAAGATTGAGATCTGGATGAGTTTGCAAACCTTGATTGATTAGAGATCAATTGCTTATCCATTGACATACGTGTGTTCTCATATGCAGACTAACTATATTGGACAAAGTAAGAGAGGCTTAAGATCTAAACTATAGGCAAGAAAGATTAGAAGCACCAGATCATCATGGACGTACCTGTTCAACATGAAATTTGACTGAATGTTGACCAATGAGCTTCAAATCCACCTGGTCTTCCAACTCAATAGCATCTCTCCCTGCACTGGATCTCTTAAATTTCTTAAAAGGTCACCAACAGCAAAAACCTACCCCCAAGAAAATCAACATGCCGCTCCACGGGGCCACGCCGCCGCTGTGTCCACAGAATCATGTATCCTCCAGATCTCTGCGCCGCCGAGCGTAGACTCTGCCTCATCCACGTCCCTCTTAACCACGTCGCTGCAGCACCGGCCAGGTGGCATGATGCCGCGCTAGTGAGCAGCATCACGTTGAGATTAGCTCGCCACGGCATGCGCCAGGACCCCGGCCCGCCGCACCACCTCGGCGCACAGCATCAGCCCCGTCCAGGCGCCCAGGTACACCTCCAGGGAGCCGTCCCACGCGCCAACTATGCTGATTCGATCCGCTGTCAGGGCGGCCGAGGATGAGGCCTAGGACATGACCTCGCCGAACGCCATCGGTGATCGATCAGGTCATGGGGTGCTGGGGTTTCGACGAGTTGGGGTTGGGGAGGCGGCTAGTGCCTTTTCAGGACGGGAGGAGTTATTTTTTTAGGGAAGGACGGGAAGGAGGTGCGTGCCGTGAAAGAAACTCAGGGCTGGCTGGATTCTTTGTTGGGCCAAATTGGATTTACGTGTGAATTTGACGTACAGGCAGAAAACAAAACATCGGATATGGCCCGAAACTACAGACGGTTCCCCAAATTAGTACCACCTCGCCTATATGTTTTAAAATCAAAATGAAAACGTAAATTCACGGGAAGAAGCGTATTGTGACGGTGAACCCATAGTCAATCTGTGCTTTATTATTACTAGCAAAAAGGCCCGTGCGTTGCAACGGGTGAAAATCAATATCAAACACCCCTTGCCTTTTCGCACCTTATCCTCTTCCCCGCGCTTGTCCGAGATAGTTGTGATGTCTATGTGATCACAATGCACCCAAATGTGATCAATCTCAAGATGATGAGCTGATCCACAACATAACACACTGTCTATGTAGGCTAGCATTAACTGACAAGCTCATGCGGAATCAGTTATCATACACGAACATCATTAATAGCTAATGACCAACACATGACAAGGTTAAAAATATCACCCTAAGGCCGGCTCCAATGCAAGAGCGTTTAAAATCTTGAGCAAATTAACATGCACAATCATACAACCCTAGCAGCTACATTGTGTATACTTTTTTTTAGTGTCCGACTCTAGGTTATGTGTCTGAGGCCGAAAGTAGCCGGGACGATGCAAAAGTTGCCAGGATTTTATTCCTAGCGCCTGCATTGTACATGCCCTAACCAAGTTTCAGGTGACAAAAAAACACTTTTAATTTTCTGAAAAAAATGAGATGGTTTTTTTGAACTCTTCTTGATCATCTACATCCATATGGCAGAGGGCCTCCCAAAGCTCACAAGCAAAAGAGCAATTGCGGCGAGGCAACATATGTTTGTTTCATTGGGGTCATTTTTATTGTGGTGATGAAGAAGCTCCTCGATCTGCATGGGTTGGTTCCGTTGAAAATTGAGCGTAATAAAAATAAAGTTGCTCATAATTTAGCTAATATTGATTGCTACATAGCACCGCTAGTTCGTTGCGCCGGTTTCAACCAGCGTATCTAAGTTTGTACTATAGAACACTATTACATTTATCCCATGAATAAATTTGTTTGGTGCAGGAAGCAACAATGATGACTTGAAAAGAACGTCAAGGAAGTGGAAAAAATAAAAGACCCTTCAACACAAAGTCTGAGTATGTGAACCAGCCTCCCTTCCATCATTTATCTTTCCTTTTATCTTTCCCTCCCTTTTCTTCCTGAATTCATCTCCTTCCTAATTTCTGTCCTGAGCACATATATAGAAGGCCTACTCTTTCCTTTTATCTTTCCCTCCCTTTCCTTCCTTATTTCTGTGACCTTGCTTCTCTTTCCTTCTTTTTATTTCTCGTGTAATTGGCCTCATCTCATCCTTCCTCAATCGACCCAAGGCTGCTTGGTGATGTAGTAAAACTCACAGGCCTATATAAATTAGTGCACTTTAATTGAAAGGGGCAAGGTGGGATTAATTAGTTTGACAATGAACGTCGTTTCTTTTTTTAGACCAGGCCCAGCTCGGCCCATGCGAAGGACAAAACAGATGAGGGACAAAAGGAGCAATTGAGATAGGCGCATGGCCCAGGCTTTGAGAGTTGCATAGAAAGAAAAAAGAGTTTCTTTTTGTTGCAAGAAACATCAGCCTTGGGAGTTGGCTAGCGGCTACGTGCTCTTTCCTAGACAACCCGAGTTCGAATCCAGACATTTAGTACCACCTCGCGTATATATTTAAAATTTAAACTGAAAACGTAAATTCACGGGAAGAAGCGTATTGTGACGGTGAACCCGACAAAGTCGATCCGTGCTTTATTATTAGGGAGAGACTAGCAAAAGAGCCCGTGCGTTGCAACGGGAGAAAAAACACAACACACTCTTAACTGAACAACCATCACTCAAGACCATAATAGGTCAATCTCCTTTATTTTAGCGACGCATCATATTTGTGTTGCCGCTTAACCTTCTTATCACCTTCGCCGGCGATGGCCTTAGTGTTCACATAAACCAAAACGTGTTTGAATGTGGTTAATCCTAAGACGTCTCTCTCTCCCTCTCTCCTCCGTCTCCCTCTTTCTCTCTCTCGCTTTCTCTCACACTCGCGATGAGAAATCGGTTGTTTTCCCCTACGATGTATTCAGAGGTATGCATGTGTAGCTCTCGATGTTTTCTTTTTTCCTATATGACTATAGTGAGTGTTTATTTGTAATCCAGATCGCCGCCTGTACGAAAGAAAAATGGATCGTGTGCTATAGTTATAAGTTTGCTTCCAAAACAATATCTAAAAAATATTTAACAGGTAAAATTAACATCATATTCAGATTTCACACATTTTTCTAATCAAGTTTCATATATAACATGTTAAAATCGGAGTTACGGTTTAAAAGATACGTATAATTTAAAAAACCATTTGTTTGACTTAAATATCTTCCAAAATAATAACATGTTCAACATCCCATTGTGCAACATTATTTATTCCAATTTTTGCAAACATTATAAATAGGATTACACTAAGTATTTCTTTTTGTACGATGAAATTTGGACGTATCCTAACAATGTTCTTGTTACCTATTTCAGCTCCGCACTTTCATTTCATCCGAAAATACGAACTTTTTTTATCAATCATACTTGTTTCACTTTGAGAAGGTGTTTTTTAAATTATTTGAGAATCTTTTTAAAATGGTATCATTTTTGTGGCGATGTTTTTTTAATATTAAATTTCATTTGAATGTTTTTTCACTGTTGTTTGGGCTTGGTCCATTGTCATTTGGCCCATGTAGTAAGTCCAGCCCCCAAACTGCAGCCGCGCCAGGAGGGGGGGATCCCAAAGTACGGTGAATCTAGAAAGCGGGGGAGGTGGTAAATATGGGTAGGATGAAGTTGGTGAGGTGGCCGCTGCCTTTTGGCGAACTCCAAGGCAACCTTGTTAGATCTAGCGTGCGGCAATGTGGTATAGCATGGTGCCATTACTATTGGTAATGCTAATAAATTATTGTATACAACAACAAGAATATACAAAACTTATATTTTTTTTATGTTAAGAGCGAGCTCAATTCAAATCAAAGAAAATTAAATGTCCAAGTTTCTTTCATCCTTCCTACCTCCTTTAAATTACAACAGTTAAAGCAAAATCTCAAATTACTAATCTCATAATACAATAAAAAAGATTAATGTTGCTCCCAAGAAAAGGCATAAATATGTAATTGGCTTGGATATAACAGGGCAGACTTGATCGTTATATGACTATTTATGGAAGTAAGCACAAACTGCTGATGGTATGATATGATAATGAACACACTGAACTAATGAAAGTGTAAGCAGGAGCTGAATCCTTACCTTTAAATACCTGAAAGCATCCTCAGAATATTTTCACCTCACAATAATAAATATAGTTATATATAGATTAATAACAAAATTGACCAGGAAGCTAAGCTACTTATTTTAGTATGATGAAAATATGACATGTTCTGAGAGGCACCCCTTTATGACCTGCATAGAGAAAATCAATAAGAAATTTAGTTATAAGTATATTAGTAACAAAATTGATCCGGAAACGAAAAAATTTCAGTACAATGAAAATATGGCATTTCTTGTCAGAGAAAATAATTTGCAACTCTAAAGAGGCAAAGTAATGTAAATGTCAGTAAGAGAATCAGAAAGAAACAGTATTGAGCATCGACCTGTGCAAATATGTAAAATGGCAGTCAGATCGATCTGCGTGTACCATATAGTAGTCCATCACTATGACTATATTTGGAAAGAGGGAACATGTCATGCCAGTCCCACCCAAAATTATGGGTGCTTCATGATATCCAAATTTTTTTAAGCATCAATAATTTATAAGGAAGTGCTTCTCTGATACATCTTCTGTAACAACAGCCATGTAGAAGCTAAGCTTGATGTATCAAATTTGCGTTGGAGAGCGTTGGTGCCATCAAATTTTCATTGGAGCGTTGTAGTCCTTCGTTTCAAATTTCAACACCAAAATCTCCCTTTGGCCAGTGTGCGGATTCTACCATGCTGAAGCCATGGAGGGCGCTGTCTTTGGATCTCCTGGCCCAAGTAGTACTCTGACAGCGTGCTCATGCAGGGATCGGCAGCATGCCAGCATGTAGGCTCGTGGAGGGAGGAACAGGACGACCACCGGCTGCAGCATCAGCAGGCGAGATAGAGGCGCTCGCTGGAAGAGGAGTGGTGGAAGCGCAGGGTCCTACGGCTAACCGGACAGGCTCCAGGCCACGCGCGACGACCGTACGTGCAAGGACATCAGGATGAAAACCATGAACCGCGAGGGTGAGCAAACCATGGAGAAGAGCGATGGTGTGCACATGCTGTTGCCGCGAAGCCACCAGAGACGCTCCACTCAATCCAGTCGACGGTGATCTTGGGAGCCGGGCCTTGCTTAGAGTGAGCTAACAGGAGGTTAGGAGCAGGCGAAGAGGCATCCGGGGCCGGAAGAGGTAGCCTACGACTAACGGCGGGGGACGGGGTCACCCAGCGCCCGAACCCATGGCTTCAAGTCCGGCAAACGTGGTTGCATCTGGCAGTGGAGAACGCCTCCCTCCGGCCACACTCGCCGTCCGCGTCAGCCCCTCCTTCTTAGCACCAACGATGCGCTCGATAGAGGCCTCCTGCACATGATACGGCGGTGATAAGCCCTAAATCCCGGAAGCGGGGAAACCTCGAGAGAGGAGATATGGTTCGATGTAAAAAGTGGCGATATTTGGTTAGGTATAGCAGGCTTTGATACGTATACCGAACGCGTGATTAATTCTAACTTAATCTTGGATTGATTTTCATTTTAGATTCAATCGTACGAAGGCTGGATCTGGCGTTCCCCGGTTCGAATCCTTTTTGAGAGGCCGAATAGATCAGGTTGAGGCCCAGCCAGTTGTGGGCGCACGTGTACTATAGGCAAGTAAAATAGTACCACCTCGGATATAGAAAATAATATAGGTGAAAAAAGTTGAAAGCGTAAATTCATGGGAAGAAGCGTATTGTGACGGTGAACCCGACAAAGTCAATCCGTGCTTTATTATTAGGGAAAGACTAGCACAAATGCCCGTGCATTGCAACGGAAGAGATACTTGACGTGTCCATAGAATAAGCACAACGCAACAATAACTAAACAGTGTCATCTGATGGCTACACTGAGGCGCATGGCGAAAGCTAGCAAAAATGCATATAAGTCATGCATAAAAAACCACGCTACACATACAATACTTTTGGTATGAATTTTGTATGACGGTTCTGATATTAAAGGATTCAAATCTTCCATATAAGGTACTATTTTGGAAAGTTGGAGTACTCTTTGGTGTTTGCACTACGCTGTGAATTTTTTTTCGAAATTCGCACCGAGCAGCAATTTTTTTTCCGGATGGTGCACCGAGTCTGAAAAAATCTAGCTAAAAGGGTTGGGTTAAATAATGTGTTTTAGCCCCTCTCTCACTTCACTGGACATTAATTCATTTGTGTCGGGTAAATACCATGACAGATGAAAAAAAAGAGAAACTCGGCTCCATTTATTATTAAAAAAAAGCAAACATATCTGTGCATGACAATGAAAAAAAAAATATGTTGAGTAACCTGAAAAATAATTTATCATTCAAACAATTTCGCAAGAAGCAAAAGAATATTAAAAGCACTCAAAAGTATCAAGGGCCATGAATGATGTCCAAACAACGGTTTAGTGCTCCTGAAATAAGTTGTCCTAAATCCCAGACTTCCAAAAGAAAACCATGAAAGAACTGAAGAACATTGAAAGAAGTGGCCATGGATGCACAAGTCACATAAAAATCATAACAGTGACACTGCTAGCACACTGCACTTGAACAAAAAGTACAATGGCAAAAGTCCATGTTGAGAGTTACAACAGAGCATGCTACTTCAAAGTTATTCATAATCTGATTGCATAGAATATAGTACTCATGTTGTAATTAATCGATGAGGTAAATCTTTTGCCACCGTTTCGAAAAAAAGTACTTGTGTTGTACGACGGCGTATCACAGAATAGATGAAGCATGGCCCTTGAATTCATACTCTCCTTTTTTAGAAAAACATATCGATATCTCTCCTATTGTACAGGAGAAATAACAAGTAGCCAGTTCAATTTGTAAGAACTTTAAAATACGGATCATATTCTATCTAGCAACTCCAGCAGCCAGCCGGAGGTGTAGCAGTCAGCGGCAACAGCATGCACGCGCACCACACACACGCGAGCCAGGCATGCATGCACGCAGCGGCAGGCAAACGCACGCAGAGCACGCGGTGAGCCGATGAACCCGGATGTCAGCCGGAGAAGGGCATGCACGTACTCCTAGACGACTCGATCGAGAGTGGAGGACGGCGGCGCGGAGTGTTGGTCGTCCGGCGCCCCGGTCGGGGAGGTGGGCACAAGACTTCGTTCGCTGGAGTTCCCTGGGTAGCGGACCTAGGCGACTCGCCATTAGGCCTGAATCCTCTTTTTTTCTCATTCACGAGCAAGTTCTTAGACACATAGGCCTGCATCCTTTTTCCCTCGTTAATTGGCATGCGTGATTTCCTCCTCAGCCCTTCCTACTCCCTCCCTCGTTAATACGCCTTCCTTTTCCCTCGTTAATTAGCACTGCCTGAGCTCGCCCCTCTCTTTTGTTTTTCAACAGATCCATGCCTCATCCTCCAATTATTTAATTCTCAACAAGGCTTGTCCTTAGGCAACTTGCTCACATATTTAAACTGGTGGGACTCATTGTTACAAAGCGATGTGGGGCTATCTTTTTAATGAGTAAACTAACATGAAAAGGCTGATTAGAAGCCCACTCGGCCCTTGCCGAACCTATGTGTATTGTGCAGCTTGACGTGTTGGTCTTTTTGGGATCGGAAGAGTGCTAGACTGGCCGTGGCTGAGGCCCAAAAGTGCGTAGGGCAGGCCTAATACACATCAAATACGGCAGGGAACAAACAGAGGAAGCTTTTGTTTACGTGCGGACCCCAAATTAGTACCACCTCGTTTATATTACGATTTTGTTTATACAGATCGTAAAAGCGTATTATGACATGAGAAGAAAGCGTATTGTGACGGTGAACCCGACAAAGTCAATCCGTGCTTTATTATTACTAGCAAAAAAGCCCTTGCGTTGCAACGGGAGAAAAATAATATGGTACACCCCTTTCCTAAAGCATGGCTCAGAACCCACCACAACTTCACTTCTTCTATTTGAACATGGCACTCCATTTAGAAATAGTAGCTAGTTCAAAATTATTCAGCCCATATACTATCTTGTTAATTCCTATAAAAATAGATTAAGAGTTAATTAATTAGTCAACCCTTTGAATAGTAATGCTCACCTTTTGTGATATTTAGATTGAATGGTGAACTTCAGAAACTCACCTCATCTCCCCTTCTTCCTAACCTATACCCCCTTCGCTAGTCTCATGAAGACGAGATCTCTGAAGAATCAACATAGTACTTGTACAAAGAAAATAGTTATGTACCAGTAGGAAGCAACAACCCTATGCATGTCCTCACTCTCATATGCCCGTGCGTTGCAACGGGAAAAAACAAATCATCGCATGTTCCAAGCGACCCATCGGTGTTACCACTCTCTTCACCATCATGGTCATGTAGTCCATCTATTCATGACGAACAAGATCAATCTCAGGTAATGAGCCTGATCGTCACAATCTAGCACACACCTTTAGCAATCCCATCATGTGCCTCGCAACGAAAAAAATTATCCCTACACCCTCCTACCAGAATAGAACACATCTAAGTTGATGCCTACAAAATTGTTATAGTACAAAGCAAGCCAAATTTGCCATGCCTCTATGCTAGCAATTTTTTAGTTAAATTGAAAAATAATATAAATTTATTTTTAAGCTACCAAAACTTTGATTAGCTGTTACCACTGAGACAGAAAGTCTGGAATCGAGACACGTATTATTCAGTACATCAAAATATTCAGAGTAGTGGTGTAAAGAAGAAAAACAATAAAAGTAGTCTTTAGAAAAGAACTACATGGTTCACATGGTGGCTCTATTTTTATGCATGTAATGCAGTACAAATTTTATCACATTTGCAGTAAGAGGTTAAAATTTCATGGTAGAGTCGACCTCTGAGTATTTAACTTTCTGTTATTTGTTTAATCCTAATGTAACGCATGGCCGCAACTTGAGTAATCAGACAGACATAAACCATGCGTTGTGAGCTGATAAAAAGAGTAGGTTGAAGATGCTCGCACGGATGTCCTCATGCCCAAAAGTGAATCGCAGACCACTAACCTTTTTCAACAATCCACCTATCTTCTGCTTTGATGGCTGGTTGTAACCATATTGAAACAAAACTGATGATTCACTGAGCAGCTGTGGCGCAAAAAAAAGAAATATTTGAAAAATATAGGGTTTTGCTCACCGTTCGCACAGTATGTTGACTCCTGCTAATGCCATGTCCTTCATCGATTACATTAGACAGATTGGTAGTCAAGATCAATTTATCAGATTCGATAAGGTGGATGAATGCCAAGGGGAAAATAAATTATCAAGGAGAAATATTAATGGAAAGCATTCTCTGTAGAAAAGTGTCAGTAAAAAATTGAATTTATGTGTGGGTCTGCATCTGTTAAATAGAATTGAACAACAACAAAACTGAACTATTTATGTTGTGTCTTCCTAAGCATTCACATGCATGGCTGAAAATGCAATGATATATATTTGATTAAGAAAACGTATGCTCATAGTATAGAAAGTACACATACTTCCTATATTCCAAGCAGACCAGGAAGGAAGTAATGTGGATAACTTATCTTGTCCGGCAATAAATATGGTGCCAAGCCTTTAGCCCAATCATCTCATCCTCGTCCAATGTAGTGGTAGAATTGTGTGATAACTGATAACACACAGACACATCTTAATATAATTATTATCTGCATGCATATATATTTGCGTAAGTGTGGATGGCCGGAAAGAAATCCATACCTGAACATCCATGCTGATGGTCCTGAAGAAATCATATGCAGCTGCAGAACTTGTCATGCAAGTCAGAAAAGGGCAGCTCCTCACCCACACGCACGCATGCACAGGATAGATCAGAATAAGATGTACCTGTGAGTTTTGAGTGATTGATCACCCCATGGTGGAGGAGCGAAGAGGCAGGGGATGAGCTTGAGTAGCAGGCGGCCGTTTAGAATTATACAATCCCCTGTTGTTGGATTCATGCTAATCTGGATATACACAATGATTGAGCGCCTTCGCTCAGGCTCGTCATCTCCCTCAACGAAGCAGGTAGACATGGAGACAGAGGGGAGCAGTCACTGCACGCCCCTGGAACTGCCGGTCTGTGCCATAGACAGCCCCGCTGCCGCAGTCCAAGATCCGTGCGGCCTCGTCTCGCGGGTTGCAGAACCTCGTGACACGGCGATCTCGGACAACGATCCCACCAAGCAGTAGTGGATCACAGTACAGCAACAGTAAAACCTCAAAGAGAAACAACGATCGATCGATCCTAGCTAGAGCACCCGGTCGGAGAGCGACGACAGGCGGCAGAAGAAGTTGAAGCCGGCGGAGGGCATGTCGCCGCGGAACCTGGGGTGACGGAGGTAGAAGAAGCCCATGCCCAGCAGCAGCGCCTTGAACGGCACGGGATAGAGCACAAGCGGTGCGTACCCGGTGGCGCCAGTCGTGGCCAACTTCGTCGCCCAAATCATGGCGCCTACTTGGGCGGCCGTGCGAGCGCCGGCGTACATCGCGTGTTGTGCCAGGCCCGGTTGCGAGGGGCTGGCTTTTTATATCGATCTTGAGTTGGAGACATGTTTGGTCAGATCAGGAATCTGCATCTGTTACGGTCCACGTGACGGAACCGGGCGGGATACATATTTAAGTTTTTACAGGCCCAATAACGTAGACCCACCAACGTTCGATGCACGTCGCCTCGTTCCAGAATTAGTACCACTTACGTTTTAAATTCAAACTGAAAGTGTAAATTCACGGGAAGAAGCGTATTGTGATGGTGAACCCGACAAAGTCAATTCATGCTTTATTATATATATACACACACACACACACACACACACACACACTAGCACATATGCCCGTGCGTTGCAACGGGATAATAAAGATACAAATTATTCTGTCAGCAAACTTAGTCACAATACCTGTATGAATTTCGTAGAAAATTTGTTAAATTTTCAAGCTAAGTCTAGAATGCATATAATACGCACATCTTAATCTTGAATCAAAAGCACGGAGGTAAACATACTCCTATAACTGTATATAAAACTACAATATATCTGCCTGATTGAAATTGTATTACATCAATTTGTGCACACGCAGTGCTCCAAACTGATTAAGATAGTTACCTCACAGAAGTTGACTTTTAACATGAATTCAATCAATTTCATGGTATCGCCTATACATATCGAAAAAAGGCCATCAGTCATTTTCCTACATCTATATATGTCATCTTTGTAAGGCTTAATTTGGATCAACATCCAACCATGAACCTTCCATGTCGCAACCTCATTTCATATTTAATTTTGAACTATATAATGCAGCTAGTTTAAGAAATACAGACTTCTAATGCAAGGTTAGGTACGTGACGTGTAATTTTATGTGAATGATATTTTATATGAAATTCAAGCAGCTACGGATTAACAAAAAAACTATGTCTTTTGTTCTGAGCAATAATGAGAAATCTACACTCGAATTAGTTAATACCGGGCACCTTCTATATTTCTGCCGAATCCTATTTGCTCATGTACGCAAATCCATCCAGTTTCTTGCCAACAATAAAACTCGAGCATTGGATTAACAATGTTGTTAATCAGGTGATCAATATGCACCTTCTGCTTTTTGCCGACCCCCCATTTGCTTGTTTGTGTATGCATGCAAATCCATGAGTTTCTTACTTACAGTCAATTAAAACCTGAATCTGGACATGCATAGTGCGCATCCTTGTAAATTGGACAGCCTCACGGACATTGCCGATGACGGTAGTTAGAGCAACGGAAGTGCTGCCCTGATGGTGCAAGGTGAAGCATATGTGCAAGAAAGCAAGATACAAAATAGCGTACCCAGGCGTGCAGTTCTCCTCCCACATCGCTGCTTCCTTCGTTTCCCCTGTTACACACCGCCGCCGCTGTCTTAGCGTACCCAGGGGGGACCTAACTGAAACTGAAGCATGCAGAGCTCCCCCGCTCTCTTTCCATGGCAAATTCCTCTGCTCCTTGTATTCATCTACTTCGTATTATTTCCCGACATCTCTTCTCCACTTTGCCTCTCTCTCGCCACCGGCGTCACCCATCTGCGTCTGGGATCGCGTCCTGGCTATCGATCCATGTCGACCCTGTAGTCGACCCCAACACTCGATTTGGTTCGACAACCCTAGGTCGTGGATCACGGCACCGACAAGCAATCCAGGCTACTGCCCTTCTAGATCTTTGACTCGACCGGCGGCTGCTCACTGCTGCCACCAACCGACGTCCGCTGGCCGCCGGCTTAGGCAACCATCGCAGCCCTGCCGTGACGGGCGCCGGCTGCCTGCTGCAGGGCTGCAGTCACCTCCGATCGGTGTCAGCGCACGCTTGTCGATTGATTTTGGAGACGTGGGCTCGTCGTATTTTATTTTGATCGAGAGAACAGGCCCAGAGGCTAGTTCGAGGTATGAAGAAACACACGGGACGAGACGGACGGAACCAAGCCAAACCAAACCAAGAATAGTACCACCTCGGATATAGGTGAAATAAAACTGAAAGCGTAAAAAATCACATGAAGAAGCGTATTGTGACGGTGAACCCGACAAAGTCGATCCGTGCTTTATTATTAGGTAGAGAAAAATTAAATTATTATAGGGAGAGAAATTAGGGAAAGATTAGGGAAAAAGATACGCACACTCATGCGTATTCGAGAGAAAAAAGGTCAGTGGGGTCTCCTTGCTGCCGGGCCAAAGCCGCCCCGGTCGACCACCACCACCACCATGTCCACTGTACCTGCCCTCAGTCACTCAAAAAAAAAACTGCCCTAAAAACAAAGAAATCCCCACAAAAGAAAAACAAAGAAATCCCAAGTCCACTGTACCGAGACGTTGCCTCGCGCCGGTACACCAGCTACCAAGCTGACACGCCACACTAGCGTGCCTTTGCGAGAGGGACAGCCCTGCTCGCCCTGGCATCGAGACACCACTCACTGTCCCACACCCGTCGCGGCGGAGCGACCGCAGTGGGCTCGGCGTCACGTGAAGCCACGTGAACCGGGGGCCTATCAACCGGTCCACGGCTTTGTTTCATTGTGCAGAAATTTTATCGACCGAACAAATCATGGTAATACAGAGCATCTTTAATAGTTTCCGTATTCATAAAATAACCACCGTGTGAAGAACTTTTTTTCTTTCGAAATTTCATAAACTTGTTCCAAACTTTCCCTTCATCTACAGAAAAACAAGGATTCCGTAAAAGTGTCTCGTCTGGTCAGCCAACCGCCTCTGGAGCCTGCTGTGCCGTCACCACACACCCACCAAAGCGTCCATGCCGAGGCCGCTAGCTGCCGCGCCGCCGGCCGCCATCCACTGTTAGTCACTGCCGGAGTTGTCATCGTCATTATGCCACTGCTAAAAACATTTTTAGGGAACGTGGTAATATCTCCTAAAATTTATACACTTTTTTTTTGCGAGTCTAAAATTTATAGACACTATAAAAAGTTTCACGGGAAGATATTTTTCCAAAAAAACTTTTAATCTATTCATCATGCCACATCATGACAGTAGTGTTAAGCCCCTTTAGAATCAGCAACCATTGTTCACGAAAAGAAGTATAGCTCGAAAGAATTCAACTTGTATACAGACGAAATTAAAAACACATATCCTGCAACAGGGTCGAAGTTCACCGTACCTCCATGGCACTAGGACCACCGAAGACGAGGCGGACTAGGACCGACACCGCGGAAGGCAGATAAGCCCTAAGTTTTTGTTTGCTGAAGAGAAGGCCGCCCGCGGCTGCATAGGTCGGTAGAGAGTTATATGACACTTTTATAGAGAGATTTCTACATGAGCTGATGCGACCGACCACCTCCATCCTAGTTTAGTACGTTCTTTTGTATTTTGTGCTAAATTTTAACCATGTATTTAAAGTTTCTTTTTAAGTTCAATGGTTTATTTATCTCTTATTCCAAAAATTCTTTAAAAATCAAATGTATTTAAATAACAAATTGTTAATGCATGTTATCATTAATTATATTGTTCGATTCGTATTTGAACATAGTTTTTTATAATATTTTTTTTCTATGCATAACTTATAATTTATTTGTAGAAAATATAGTCAAAATGTGACCATAAATACGAGAGGGACTAATAAACCAGGACCGTATCTAGAGGACTAATTAGCCAGGACGTATTTAGGGACTAATAAATCAGAGCAAAGGTAGCAGTTTGCGTCCAAATCGCAAGATTTCACTGCGCGCTTTGGCTTGGACAACCATTGGTTTGGTTCCCACTGTAAGCGGCGAGCCTCCCCAGGCCGCCTGGGTCGTGTTGCTTGCTTGCTTCAGTTATCCTGGCACAAAATAACCTGCGGTAGCAGTCGCGCTACAGAGTTTCAAGTAGAAACTGAAATAGATCAAGTCCATGATGCATCCATATATGCTACGATCCCAATGCTAAGGAACACCTGTTTGCCACCAACGTAAGCTGAAACCATCCCGTTTTCCAATTAATTGCATGAAATATGTACAGGAAGTACTAGCATTTGTATGTACAGTACATCCACTCCACCATCCTCAATTTCCAAAGGTTTGCACATGTTTGTTCCCCCTTCCAACCAGAAACATACTGTGACGAGACATGATTGCTGCTACCCAAGTGCGCCCGGCCCAAGCTCAAGCCCATCGAGGCCCCACAAGATCCACAGGTCGCTCTATCCCGTCCCCGCGAGGGCCGGCGCGGCGTCGTGATCAGCTCGGGCCCCAGCAGCTGAGGTACATGGCCTTGCGGAGCGACTCGTCGGCGCCGGCCTGCCTCCGGCCGTCGTCGGCGGCCGCCCGCGCCGCCCCGAGCGCGGCGGCCTGGGGGGCGAGCCCGGCAAGCCGGTCCCGCGACCCCGCACCCGCCGCCCTCTCCCTCTGCGCCCGCACGGCGGCCACCGTCGCTGCCACCCACACACGGCTCATCTTAAAATTCTACCCGACCTGTTCGTTTCCAAAGTCCTACTCTGTTCTTAACTCGCTTCTCTTTCTTATCTGTGCTGTGCACTGCTAGTTCTGGAGGTGGGAGAACGGAGAAGAGGGGCCGGTATTTGTAGCCCGAGCGAGGGCGGTTTTGGTCATTGCGTTTGATGGTTTCGTGGCTGCTGGTTTTCGGTCTTATCAGTGTGCGGTGGTGCGATATTGTCGCGGGAGAAATCGGGCGGCATGGCCGTGAGGGACCCAGTTCGTGGGGCAGCTACAGGTGTCGAGGCTTATCGCCGGGGGCAGTGGTGACTCATCGTTTCCCATGGGTGGCCGTGGGCTCCGCCTGCTTTGTCGCCTTCGTATTCTGTTGTACAGTAGTACTATCCACTCTTGTCCACTTCCCCCGCACTTTGTTTGTTTACTGGAGTAGTAGTACAAAGGAATCGTGGTGAGAGTTTTCCTTCCCGACAAATCATGGTGAGACTTCACATGGTAATTTGCTCTTTTACCGGAGACAACAATAATTGGTCTCAAACTGGATCTTATCACTACACTTATCCCGCGATTGGTACTATACCACGATAGTAGTACCAGTAGTTAACATGGTAATTCTCCGGTTTTACTACCACGGGACACAACAATTGGTCCTAATCGAGAGCATGTCCAACCCCTCAACTTGTACCAGTACACTTTGAGAGTAGATTTGACAAAAGGAAATGAACATGCTTAAAACACATGCACACGAGAGACACCAATTCAGAGCTACTTTGATTCGAAAGGATTCTATAGAATTTTTTAGGATCAGGATTCATAAGAATACTAGAAGGGTTGTGTACGCTTTGTTTTGCCCTTTGTGCTGTAGGAACTTCACAAAAAAATGAATTTGGTGCGTGAGGGTGATGATCGTGTACGTTTTCTTTTTCTTTTATAATGTGGTGTTTTGGTGGGCCTGTTCTAGAGGTGTGATTATGTGTTATTTGTTAATCAACCTACATGTATTTTAAAAAGTTTCTTGTGATGTCAACTGCATGTACTGTATTAGTGATACAATATTGCATGTTTATGATTTTTTTTTTCAGGTGATGAGAGGGTCATATGTTTTTATAGGCTGACCGTTGCCAGTAGATTTGAGAAATCATTGACTCGGTCAAAATCATGGACCAAATTCAAAATTGGACACCTCAATCAAAATCGTTGACTGGGTCAAAATTGTGAACCAAATCCGAAATTTAACACCTCAATTGAATAAAAACTATGAACCAAATTCAAAACAACCGCAATCAAAATCGTTGATCTAGTCAAAATTGTGAACCACGTCCAAATTGAACACTTCAATTGAATAAGAGAGTTCCAAAATTAGGAGCAAAGTGTATTTATATTTTATAGATTTGTTATGTTGGTCGTTTGATCATATGATTAGATCATATATGATTTTTCTCAAAGGAATCATGTGCATTGTATTTTATTAGAAATCTAGCATCCACTTCAATGTCCTTTTACAATTCCTTTCTTTTTCTGTGACATCAAGCACTCCATGATAATCTTATAGGATTCAAATGTGCACGTCACTTTAATCCTATATTTTGCCTATTCATACGTTTGAGAATCGTGTGAATCAAAGTGGGACTTACATGAAAATCCCCTATGGGCAAAGAGTAAATGTCGCAGGATAATCGGGCCACTAGAATCCTATTATGAAATTGGATGCAACGAAGTTGTCCTTACAACCCCCCCCCCCCCCCCCCCCCCCCCCCACACACAAAACAAATGAGCAAACAGTAACAACATATATAAGTTTGAGGCCGGTTTTGGGCGCCCGGCTGTAGATGCTCTTAGGAGGAGTAAACAACATGCATGTAAAACCAACTAATACATAAACACAATATATGTCCTCTTGCATTCTTAGACGGGTGCTCTCAAAGTATTTACCCCTATTGCATAAAACTTGGTAAAAATATGTACCACAATGTGATGATATAAAAAAATCCATCGCTATCCAACAACATTTAATTGACCCCTATGACTCAAAATATAATCAAATTATACGCCTTTAAGTTTCATATAAACATATTAGACCAAGTCATTTCTCAAATCTGGTGCTCCAAGCACCACAAAAAACCAATAAAGATACAATGCTCTTTTGCTAATCCAACCATGGCTAAGCCTCCAATGGACAAGATCGGTGAAGATCAAGAAGAAATTATCTATATTGAACAAACTTCTTATCTCAGGTTGTTGGACCACTTGTTTTTTGCACAGATAGAGAAAAATGTGTTCCCTGAAAACTTCAGATAGGGCAGGAACCTTACAGCTCTATGGTTAAATATCGATGCTTCTACTCCTCTTCGACATCTCTTGCGCCAACGGAAGGGAGGATCACACAACATTTTTTGGACTCATTGTAACATTGCAGTACGGCTCGCATCAGCGCTCTCAGGATGATAAACATTTCATACACTGCTTCTTGAATCCCCAATATTAGCCCCAACAAAGGCACCGGCATCACCATGCAATTAGAAATCCGTCAATTAGATGCTCATTTGAAAAACAAAACAAAAGTGAACATTAGAGCATGTATGGTTGTTTTGAGTCAATAACATTTGCCTAAACAAAAGATATTAACTCAAGATTGCTAAATTTGAAGCAACCTGCGTAGATGCTCACGTTTGGTAGCAAATTAGCATGAATGTTATATACATACTCCATGAAATCAATTTTGGACTCAGCGACAGAGCAAATTAGAGAGTTAGCTCTTGTGGGGGATTCATATGAGCAAGATAATGTTTGTTGCAGTAATATCTCGCATTACGATAAAATAATCCATGACTCCATCTGCTTTTGACTTGCTGACTCATGCTACCAAGTAATAGCATACACTCAAGCCGGTAGTGCCTCTCCAAAGTGGGGAATGTTGCCAACCCTTGTCAAGGCGATGATTTGATGATGTTGCATTGCCACTGCCAAAATTGGTAGCTCGCATGAAATATGTATGGTTACGGTTAGAGGCTAGTGAAGCTAGTAAATGATTAATACGCTACCAATTCATATCACCAATTAAAATTTTATCCCGCAAGCCACATGACTCATTTGTATTTAGTGGTGGTACTATCTAATAAATGTATGGTTTGTAATAGAGTACAAGTCACTCTAACCATTAGACTAGGATGAATGAAGGGAATGTATTAACTAGAGGGTATCACAAAAGAAATTGTGTTTGGTTGTGTAGCCACGCTGTGGTTTTATGTGAACGGCCAACTAGCCTAGCAGGAAGCAAAGGGCCATAACTAGATGCTAAGAATATGTAAAGTTGTGTTATCTTTGTCTTTATTTGGATAAAATGAACTAACCGGAGACAAAAATAATTAACTTACAGAGGAAATTGTTGTAATGAAGACAAACTAAGCAGACGCAAATGATTCCAACAAAAAAGTAGACTAACATGACTGAGATATAGGTAATAACACGCTGGATAGAGGAATAACTAAACATCAGTACATGTATCTAATTCAAGCATAAGAACAAACTACCATAAGTACAACAAGAGTGAAGACAAAGCCAAACATAACTCATATAGCGAAATAGAAAGGAATACGGAAAAGTCTTCGCAATAGATACAGAGAGTATAGAGGCATAAATTCTTCGCAATATAGAGTACAAACAGATGTAAAGAGTAGCATGAGGAAATAGAATCCGTGGGATTTGTGATGACAATTATTTATTCACCCAATTCAAGTTTCTGGTACAAATCTATGTCTAGTTGTAGGGGCTGAGATTTAACTCAAGTCTTCAGCCTATTATCCTCAAGCTAATGTAACTTATACCTCGCCCACTCACTCATGGTAGATCTTCAAGGTGATATCCAGACCTTCACAGACTTGTCTTCGGCAACCCACAATTACTGTTAGATGCTTAGAACAGTAACCTAACCGTCTAGTGGATGCACGGTCCACAAGAGTAATATGTTAAGTTAAGCTTTGATCAAATTCTTGAGTGATGCTCAATCACTTAGCAGTTTTAGGCTCTGGATTTTTTCTCACTTGGGTTCTCTCAAGTTCTTCGGGAGGAAAAAAGGTTGCTTAGACAAAATCTTATCTAAATTTCGCATGGAGCAGTCAACCATCTAAGGTTGACGTAGGGTGGCTATTTATACCTGGTGAAGCAAGCCCGAGGGATGATATGACTGTTGGAGGCTCACTCAGAACGTCAAGACGACACATGGCTAACTGTCAGATTTGTAAACAGACCACTCATGTGGATGGTCTTGCCACGCAAGACATCCAGCTTCAGCGAGGCCATTGAACTAATGGATCCCAAAGAATTACATCTCGGACTCCGAAGCCAAATGAACTCCTATTTGAACTCTCAAAGTCTTCACTCCAAGATTTAGGTTTGGATTGAGCACACATTAGAAGACTTGAATCTGACTTTCACTTAGACCCCTCTTAATAGTATGTTTGTCTTATTTACTCAGATAGAAATAAAAAACTGGTAAACATAAGTCCAATCTTTTGCTTCACATTCGTCAATGAACTTCGTCGGCGTCAAATGGGCATTCCATGTTCTTCAATGTATCCACACCATTTTTAGGGCCCATAACTCTTTGTTAAACCAAATTCTCGGAGACTATCACCTGTGCATATTCACAAACATATTAGTTCCTTAACTGTTTTGTCCATGAAATCATTCAAAACCCTTAAGGGGCACTAGATGCACTAATTACACTAATTAGTAGGTGGGTGTGTGTGTGTGTGTTTGAGAGAGAGAGAAGAGTCAGTCTTGCCTTCTATTAGCTATGAGATGATATCTTTGAAGAAACATAAGACATTTGTCTCCATTGTACATGTTGTCTTATCTTATTTACATGTTTTTAGTTTTGATTTTACATGCCCCTTAATTTTAGGATGTCATAGCATCAAATGGCATAGATAACACTAACAGATAATCCATTGTTTAAGCAAACCGAGTATAACTCATATGACTAGGTTCCTTGTGGTTGAACCTGCTCAGCCGGATTCAAGTCCTAAATTGGATACGTGTGGTTGCATTTTACTGTATATATTTTGGACTTTTCGACACTATTCTTTCATAGGTATGGAGTGCCCGTCAACTATGAGGCGTCTGTGGGGACTTTATCAATCTCAAAATATTTTGACTCAGTCTCTCGGAGGTGCTCATAAGGGTAAGTCTGTGTACATGTTCATGGATAAGTGTGTGTCTACGTTTGTACTGTATTCCTAAAGAAACATTGTATAACATGCATATTTTATTGCCTTCACTAAATAATGTGCAACACATAAGAAAAGACCGTCTAATCAACCATTGTACATGCCTTAATAGATTAGCTGATAAACCTCAGTTTAGGTGTGGATCCAACCTTACACCTAAAGTTTTCCAATAGGTCCAACGTTTCAACACCAGGTTTGAACCAGATGAGGCCATTTGCATCTTGGTTATCACCCCCCCACTTCTCGGTTGTTTGTTTGTGGGTCTCTTTTGTCCTCCTACATTAGCCACTAAGCAACTGAACAAGAGGGAAAGGGAGACTTATGTCGATGGCGAGGATTACGCCCGAGACGATGGTGAAGCAACTCTTGGTGAGGTGTTGGTTGCAATAAGACTGTATTGTAATCTAGTTTCTATCTATAGGGTCATTCTTGTAAAAAGGAGGACATGAATGTATTTTTTCTTTTCGAGTCCTCTTTGAAGTGGTGTATCATTTTTTACATAGCCACACATCTTGGGGGACTTTTTTTTAAACACAGTATAGATGCAGATGCTCATATATACGCACACGCTTATCCCTATGAACACACGCACGCACACCCTATCCCTATGAGCACCTCCGAGAGACAAAGCCGGTAGATCATCTTGAGATTGACGAAGTCACCATAGGCGTCTTCGTAGTCGAGCGAATGTCTTCTCCCATCGAACGCACATCACCGCAAGGGCTGGAAGAAATCCAGGAAAATGCAAGCACCAATGTCAAGTCTGGAACTTGATCTCTGGTGGGCAGGGGATACCACTATCCTCCTAACCATTTAACCACAGGTTGGTTTGCGCATTTTAGGGGACCTTGAAGTCGTGTTTCCCTTCTTAAAAAAGTTCCTCTTGGTTCGGCTCTTCTTTCAAGGAGCCATCTCAACCATTGGTTCAACATTTAAGCTAAGATATCAGTGGTCCACAAGTGCTGAACTTATGAACTGAGTTGGGCTGCTACATCTCACCTATGTATCGAAGAACTAGTGTGTTAGGAGCTAGGGTTCTGCCGGTTCTAGGGCGGAGATTGTAGGGGAAAGATGGAGGAAGATGAGGACGAGGGCGCGACGGCCGGCGGCTGGGCGCCGTCCTTGCGTGGTGGAGAAGAGGCGGCGGCGGCGCAAGAGGCGGCTAGGGTTAGGTCTCCTGGCTCCCTAAGGGAAGCCGAGCAAATAATGATGGCTTCTTACTTGATTAGATTGATACATCTCCTCTCCTTATATAGAGAGGTTTACTTGACTCAAGGCAAACGACTCTAATAACGATAAGATAATTGGGCTAAGCCCCTAATAACAATAAGATAACTTGGGCCACAACCCACTGGGCTAAGCCCCTAATATGCCGGTCATAACACTTCTCCCCGCCTGCACAAACAGCCCGTCCTCGAGCTGTAAGGTGGGGAAGCGCTGGCTGGACTCCTCGAAGTGATCAACCAGCGTTAAACACCTTCGCGACAGCTGGGGCGGCCAGGTCGGCGGCGACGGCGTCCTCCTCAATGTAGTCTGCAGCCTTCAGGTAGAAGAGTCGCGGGCAGACGTGGCCGGGCGTGTAGGGCTCGTCGCAGTTGAAGCACAACCCTTGGCGGCGACGCTCGAGTAGTTTGGCCGAGGTGAGCCGGCGAAACGGGCGCGCCGCGGTCGCGGCGAGGGGTGCCGCGGAAGCCTGATCAGGCAGTCCCTGCGCGGGAATATCCGGCCAGGGTAGTGGCCCAGCGGCCCGAGACGGTGATGCCTATTGGGTGGCCACCGCGCGGCGCTCGAACGCGCGGGCGTAGTTCATGGCCGTCTGAAGATCCTGGGGTCCCCGAAGCTCCAAGTCCACGCGGATGTGATCCAGAAGTCCACCGACGAAGAGGTCGGCCCGCTGCTGCGCCATCACGCCCGACGCGTGGCATGCCAGGGCCTGGAAACGGTCGGCGAAGTCCTGAACCGTGGAGGTGAAGGGAAGGCGGACGAGTTCCGCCAGCCGGCTCCCGCGTATCGGCGGCCCGAAGCGAAGGAGGCATAGCTCGCGAAAGCGCTCCCATGGGGCCATGCCGCCCTCGTCTTGCTCGAGGGCGTAGTACCACGTCTGTGCGGCGCCCCGAAGGTGATATGAGACGAGCCAGGTGCGTTCCGAGCGAGCCTGCGTTGCCCCCGAAGAATTGCTCACACTGGTTGAGCCAGTTGAGGGGGTCCTCGGCGCCGTCGTAGGTGGAGAAGCGCGGCGGTGTCTGAGCATGACCGCCGTGAGCGTATGGCTCGGTGGTATGGAGCAGCGAAGAGGATGGCGTCGGTCCGGTATGCACAGGTGATCCGCTGGGAAGCGGTGGCCCGGCGCAACCAGTGTGGAAACCCGCGGAGCCGGAGGGCGCCCGTTGGTCCGCGGCCATGGTGTAGACTGGCGGCGGTGACGTTCCGGCCAACCAGGCCGGAAGCTGGGACGGCGAGGGCGGGAACCGCGCTTGCTGAATCGGCACACCCGCCGGCGCGGTTGTATTCAGCCCGGTGCTGGGCGGCGGAGGCGCCTGCAGTGGCAGCAGCTGCTGCATGGAAACGGCGGAGGCGGCGGGCGCCGCGATGGCCGCGGCCGGCCATTGAGGCCAGAGCGGTGCGGGGGCGGGGCTGGCTGCAGCTGCAGCGGCCTGACCAGCGCCGCAGTGGCCCCTTGGTGCGGCGGCTGCCAGGGCGGTGGCGGCGGTAGCTGCAGCTGTGGCTGCAGCGGCCCGGCGTGCGCGTCGGAGGCCGCCGGGTGCGGCGGCTGCCACGACAGCAGCATCGGCCCGGTGGCGATGGTTGGTGACGCGGCCGGCGGCAGCCCGTAGGGCCCGGCCAAGTAGAGGCAGATCCCCTGGACGGATGTAACGAGATCGTTGAGGACGCCGGTCATCTCCGTCGGGGAGTAAACCAGCGGCGCGGTGGAGGGTGGTGGCGGCGGACCCGTGGAGGAGCGCGGCGACTGGCCGGTGGAGGCGCCGGCGGTGGAGCCCAGCGGCGCAGTGGGTAGGGCCAGCGGCGCCGTGGAGAGGATCGGCGGCGGTGCGGTGGTGGTGGGCAGCGGCGGGATTGGTGATGGTGCAGACATGGTCGAAACCGAGCTACCTGATACCAAGGTGTTAGGAGCTAGGATTCTGCCGGTTCTAGGGCGGAGATTGTAGGGGAAAGATGGAGGAAGATGAGGACGAGGGCGCGGCGGCCGGCGGCTGGGCGCCGTCCTTGCGTGGTGGAGAAGAGGCGGCGGCGGCGCAAGAGGCGGCTAGGGTTAGGTCTCCCGGCTCCCTAAAGGAAGCCGAGCAAATACTGATTGCTTCTTGCTTGATTAGATTGATACATCTCCTCTTCTTATATAGAAAGGTTTACTTGACTCCTAAGCAAACGACCCTAATAACGATAAAATAATTGGGCTAAACCCCTAATAACAATAAAATAATTTGAGCCACAACCCACTGGGCTAAGCCCCTAATATGCCGGTCATAACATAGTGCATCCAAAATTTTATTAGAAAATATGTAACCAAGTACTAAATGAAAATGCTAAATGGAGGACGAGCTCCATTAAGCTCTCTTTTTTTGAAAAATAAAAACAAAAATCATATTTTGAAGTTCCAAAAGGTTCTGAAAAAAGTCACACACCTTCATACGGATGTAGTACACTACATGTGTCTAAACTTTGAAAATGATATAGATTACTGTTCACCATTTTGAAAATCATAATTTTGTCTTTTTAGTGTAGCTCTCACCAAAATGTTTCATCGCCAAACTTTATACACACATAAAATACGTTCATATGAACTTGCAGAATTATTTTAGGATTTTAAAAACTTAAAAAAAATGTGACTTGAATTGTTTTTTAAAAAGAGCTCCATGGAGCTCGTCCTCCAGAACACCCTACTCCAAAATGAAAATGCTGAAATGTAGTTTCTGTTTCTTGACCTCTACTGGAGGTACAAAGTCGTTGTGGCTCTTCCAGAAAGCAAAACCTTGATGTAGTTTCTCTTGCTTGACCTCTTTCTTCTTTGAGCCCCTCACAAGTCACAAATAAAAGATCAGATTGGATTCCATGCCTAGAGAGCGTAACTAGTGGTGACATTTGTCCGTTTTTTTCATTAGCTCGGTCTTTTGAAATAACTGATTGGTGCATGAATTCAATACGATATCCGTGCTAAGAGGTCTTGAATTCAAAATTCTGCCAACACAGTATTAAAAATGATTTTGCGGGCTACATCAGTCTCATGTTTAAGGACTAAAGAAGCTTAGACGTGAGGTGAAGTATTAAAATATACTGCCCGTCTCTTTTAATCAGTTTAGACTTTTAGGCATTGTTTGGATAGTGAAGTTTAGCCATGGGTATATATAGTACGAGTTTTTAGCTGAATTTTCGTAAAACCATTTTTACAATATTTTTTATGGTTAACGAGTTTATAGAAAATTTTGTTTGGGTTAGCAAAGAATAGAACCGGGCTGTTACAGTTTATTGTTTGGATAGCCAACTCTTATTTTCCTTTTGCTGTCATCCGTGAGCCGGTGACCTTCTCCTTCTTCCCCTATCGTCCATTGGCGAGAGTACATGACCAAGCTCCAGATATGATTCTTCCTCCGCCCAGGCTGCTGCTCGCCTCCAGTCGGGCCCGTACAGCTCCGCGTGCTATCGACCGGCGATGGCTTTTTCCCTGGCACCGAGGTCATTGCTTCCTCCCGGCACAGGCTCCGCTTGGGCTGCTGCTCGCCTGTCCTCGCACTTCCAGCATGTGCGCGCGGCCGCCGGCGAGCGTTTACCTTGGTGGCCGAAGCCGTCTTTGATGCGAATGGAGCAGCCGCACCTAGGCATCGCATAACTCGTGAGAGTGCTCGCCGCCGTCGACCCTGACGTCCATGGCGGACAGCCACGCGGCGGCGACCATGCCGACGCTGGAGCTCACTCTATCACCTGCCTGAAGGTCAAATTGCTGTGCACGTCTCGTGGTCGCCAATGGAGATACCGAAGGACTTATATCCTGAAGTAAAACTAGAGCCAATGAAATGTTCAGGAACGAGAGAGATGCGGAGAAAAGTAGTTGCGATCAGTATTTGTGAAACGCGTTTTTGCAAAAACAGCTAATAGTCGTTTTTCCACAAACCCAGAATCCTGGGTTTCTGGAAACTAAAGGCCTGTTTGGTAATCCACCAGCTCCATGAATCTGGCGAAGCACCCATTCCACCGCTCTGAAGATTTGAATTACAACCCGCTCCGCTCCGTGGTGGAGTTGTGGAGCGGAGGGCCTCCGAACGGGCAGTAAGTTTCCTAAATTCATGGATTAGGTGGAGTAGCCAAACAAGGTTTTATACCGTTAAACAATTTTCCTAGTTTATAGAGATCTAGTTTTGTATATTCTTCCTATCCAAACAACGCCTTAAAGCAATTGACTGGAGCATGAATTCAATAACAGTTAGATCTATATTCAAAATCACGAGATTCTTTCGGCCAGAACTCCAGATCATGTATATACCCGTCTCAAAAGAAAAGTCATGTATTTACAGCTTGTCAACCTAGCCTAACATGGGCCCCAACAGCTGAGATACATGACCATCCTCAGCGACTCCTCGGCGGCAACCGGGACGCCGTCGACCTTGACGGCCGACGACCGGACAGCCACCACCGGCAGGCCCCGCTTCGCCGCCGCCGAGCACGGCTTGGCCACCTGCTCCTTGAGCTCCATGGCCGCGCCCAGCGTCACCGCCATGTATGCCCTGTTCGCCATTGCAAACCTCATTTCCTTGCCCTGAAAATGATACGTGCTAGTTCTACTTCTACCACCTGCAAACTCAAACTTCCGACGCAAAGTCTCTCTCAAATGTGACGTTTCTGGAGTGTTTGATGTGTGGAGGGAGAAAGCAGGTGACAGGCGAGCCGTATATATATACAGCCGCTGCGACAACATGGGCTATTTTCAATGGCCAATTGTTTTGCAGGCAGCCGTGGAAACAGGTGGCGAGTAGACCACTGGTTCGCCCGATCCAGTGGGTCTGTGGGTGTGGCTCCTCATCCTGAGGCCGGTGCCTGGTTTGGATATGGACCTGCAGTTATGGTCGCTTGTCTTCTCTGCAGCATCCTATTGATGGTTGATCCATGAAAATCACATGCAGATACTGTTACTGGTGTGGATAAGTTCTAACCGTGCTGACCTGGATCATCATCCTAGTCCGAGCTTGTTGCTGCATGTGCCGCTCCTTTCTTTTCCTCTGACATTGTCAAAGTAAACCATCATGATGGGTACAATTCTTCGTACTAGTTTGCCATTGGCTAGTTAAACAAGTGAGATAAGCATCAACCGCCAACGGATATGTGTAGCAGCTCCTCTTTTTTTTACATATGACAGGAGCTCTGCTATTCAAAACTAAAGTTTTGGAGCTCTTTCGGATGCCTTTGCTTAGTTGACAAAACTAGCATCACTGGCACCATTAACCGGCTAAAGAATCAACATCGTCCATATTGTTCATTAACTGTGATTAGTTGCTGGGTCAAACTTGCTTATTACCAGTAATTAAAGTGGCACAGATTGAAGATAAGCGCATAGATTATCGATTATCAGGTACGTCGTGTATATTATATGGATTACAGATCTTCCGAATCTCATCTTGTAACATCAGTGTCGTTGCTTTCTGGTCAGGTGCTACATTTTTTTTACAAGTGGATGTCACCGTCAGAAAGTTTGTTACTCTCCCTAATTTTTTCAAAATTTGTTATCCTTTGGACTTAGAATATGTATGTTTTTGTTTGTAAATTTATGTCGGTTTGCATTAATGCAAACTTTCAACCTTTGACAACTAATATTAAAGCTATCTATGTTGATTAACTGAAAGTTAACACTAAATGGTCCATCGTGATAGCCAAACTTTTAAAAGTAATATTCTGACAACCTTTTTCTTCACAACATATTGGCAATCTTCTGTGAACAAATTTAAAGGTAAAAAATGCACACAGTAGGATCTGTACATGTTCACAAGAATATACTCTACATCTCTACATAGTGAAAGTACACTACAAGGTAATTCATGTTTTTCAACAAAGGATGAATTTTATTGGCTAAAAAATAGAGCTCAATGATACAATACACAATAAACACACACCCGACCTCTGCATAGTTAGGACTTAGGATGCACACAGTCGACATAAACACACGCACACAAAAATACACCATCAAATAGTAAAGTCATACAATACCAAAACTATGTGTATGAGGAAAAACAAAGCTATTAGATTCGCGATTGGTAAAGTACAACAATGATCATATAAGCACCAACAATCTGATGACACCACATGAACAACGAGGTTTTTCAACAGCAAAGCCTTTAAAATGGAGCGACGCTCAAACGCCGTCGTCATCGTATCCAGCCAAAATATATGTTTTCACTCTGAAGAACCAGTCCGAGCATATCCGAGGAATGCCTTCAACAAGGTAACGATGTAATATTAACATGAGACAATTGCATTTTGCCCCTAGTTGGAACCTACCCACGGGTTTTGCCCTTACTTTTCGACTCTGCTCAGTTTTACCATTAGATTTTCCTACGAGGTCGCCCGAATGCCCTTTGACCGTTTGACTAATACTTTGAAAATTCATAACAAATTGATATGAACTCATAAAAATGCAAATAAGATATCAAAATGTTCAGATAAACATTACCTTTATGTGTATGTCATTTGCATTCAGGACAAAAGTACCGTTTAAACAAACTAAGGTTATTAATGTTATTAACATTATTAAAAATAAAAAGGTATAAAGAATATTTTTTCAGGAATAAAAATTACATGCAAATGTAGGTGACGTTTTCTGAACATCCTGTATCTTATTTGCATTTTTCTAAGTTCATATCAACTTTTTATAAATGTTCAAACGACTTTGACCATTATTTTGAAACTTCATAACAAGTTGATATGAACTCAGAAAAATGCAAATAAGATATCAGGATGTTAAGAAAACTTCATCTACATTTGCATGTAATTTTTATTCCTGAAAAAAGTATAGTTTATACCTTTTTATTTTTAATAATGTTAATAACATTAATAACCTTAGGTTGTTTAAACGGTACTTTTGTCCCGAATGCAAATGACATACACATAAAGGTAATGTTTATCTAAACATTTTGATATCTTAGTTGCATTTTTTATGAGTTCATATCAATTTGCTATGAATTTTTAAAGTATTGGTCAAACGGTCAAAGGGCATTCGGCGACCTGGGAGGAAAATCTAAGGGCAAAACTGAGCTAGTCGAAAAGTAAGGGCAAAATCTGTGGATAGGTTCCAACTAGTGGCAAAAATGTATTTGTGCCTAAAAACATCGCTATTGCTAGGCATAAGAAAACTCATGTCTGACCTAGGCTTTCACCGCGGAGCTCGAGACCGGTTGCTCGAGTAGCACCACCGTCGACATCATGCATGTGTTGTCACCATCATTTTTCGCGATTCCTTCAGTTACGTGCGATGTGTGACTGCTACTATTGAACAACCATCCCTCCGCGTCAAGCCGTCGTTCATAGTTTGCATCTCATCTCACTGTTGAAATGAAAACCACCGAATCTGAAAGGAGGAACCTTCACGAAGACCTCTCGGTGGCCACCGCAATCCGCAGTGTGGCTGCCGCCACGGGAACACCGACGATGCAGCACAACACGGCCGATTACCACCTCGCGAGACAGAGCTCTGCTCAAGCCCGTCGCCCTAGGGACCGACGTGGCCAGCACAGGAGCACGGAAGGTAATGTTAGATCAGGAGCGCACATCCGCCAGATTGGCGCCGCGCCTACCGACCGGAGCATTGTGCCCGCCGTCGGCCCTCCCGACCGGCGTCGCTTGGGAGACGCGGCAGAAATCACATATTTGACCTGAGGACGAAATCAAATCACAAACTGACCTGGTTTCGAAAAAAATTCACTCTGCTGACCCTTTCGTGTGGCGCCCGACAGCTAGGCGCCGCACACTACTATGCAGCGCCTCTGCCTTAGGCGTCGCACCTCCTGCCAGCGTGGCAGCCCTGGTCCAGTTGCGGCCCCACAGACAGCACTACAGAGCCTAAGGCTTAGGCGCCACACTTGTAATGTGCAGCGCCCGTCTCTTAGGCGCTGCACATTGACTTAAGCCGCATCGGGCCAGCCCCTCCCAGCAGTTCTTCCCCCTCTTGCTCTTGCTCTGTTTACAGAGAGTGGCGGCGGCGGCGCCCCCTTCGGATCCCCCCACACCCCTCTCAGATCTGACGTTTTGAGGCCCAGATTCGATCTCCAATCCCTCCTACTAGGTAAACTCCTCCGTTCCCTTTCTTTTCCTTCGTAAATGCGTTGCAATTTTAGGGATTTGCCCAAGATTAGGTGGAACCTTTGATTTGCTTGGTTTGGATCTTTGTTTGCCCAAGATTAGGTGGAACCTTTGATCCCCCCCCACACACTATATGATTCTTGTTAGTGAAACCTAGATTGTAAATTTTTTAGGTATATATGAGATGCCTAGTTTTGTAGATAATTATGAGATGTTGAGTTTTTTTAGATATATATGAAATGTTTAGTTTATTTGAAATATGAGATGTTGATTTACTTGAACACATATGACATACTAGATATATATGATAATTTACAATCATTTATTCATTGTGTGAGAAGGAGATGTTGAGATTCTTGTAGATGAATACATATGAGATGTTTAGATGAACACATATGAAATGTTGAGTGTTTACCGATATTTGAGATGAACTCATATATGTTTATTGTTTGTAATTTGTAAGGATGGTTTGGCTTCTCGACGATGTCTACGACACGAAACACCGGGCCTACATGATGCGCGAGAAGGAGATGGTAATAACGAGTAATCTAAATATTTTGCAAATTTGCTTTAAGTAGAAATTTACATGCCCTAAGATTTGTCATTACTTGTTTTTTGCAGAAGCTTGAACCTTTGAAGATTCGGTATCACGGGGTCTCTGGTCCTGCCATGCCTTACGATGAGCGGTACACACCGTACATCAAGCAGGCAGGACTACTCCCGTGGATTCAGTTGGTCAGCCGGTCCACGCCGAATCTGAACGCTCCATTGGTGTCCGCTCTTGCTGATCGGTGGAGGCCGGAGATGCATGGTTTCCATCTTCGGACTGGGGAGATGACCGTGACGCTCGAGGATGTCTCGTTGATCACCGGTCTTGCTATTGACGGGATGCCTCTCTATATGAGCACCGATTCTGATGGGTGGCGCGAGCAGATGATTGCTCTTATCGGTATGGCTCCTACTGAGGCTGAAGCTGATGTAGAGGAGGGAGAAGAGAAGAAGAAGAGGGAAAGGAAAGCAGCCGGAGCTACTTTCACGTGGATTCAAACTCACTTTGCGACGTGCCCTCCGGATGCCACTGATGATGTGATCCAGACACATGCTCGTGTCTACATGTGGTATGTTGTGTCGAGGACTTTGTTTCCTGACTCCACTGGCAAGAACGCTCCATGGATGTGGCTGAAGGCGTTGACCGTCTTCGATAGCAAATGGAGCTGGGGTTCAGCGACTCTTGCCTACTTGTATCAACAGGTAGTTGTTCTGTTTTGTGATCAACTCATTTCTTCATTAGCAATGCAAGCTTGCTGTCAAGTTAACATTGTTTTTCTTTCATATGCAGCTGGACGATGCGTGTTGCAGGATCACAGATAGTGCAGGCATTGGTGGTAATATGCTTCTACTTTCTGTATGGAGCTGGGAGCGTCTGCCTGTTGGACGCCCGAAGAGCGTCAGGTTTAATCCTTGGTATGAAGATGAACATGACGAATTACGGCGCCCCACTTGGGCTTACAAGTGGGATGTGGTTTCCGAGATGACGAATGTCGAGGCCCGTTCTCCCAGAATGCCCACCCCTTATTCTTTCGTAAGTACGATGGAGTTCCTGAAGAAAGGACGCCGACTTCATCATGATGACCGAAGCAGAGAAATGAAGACATCAATGTATTGGACCAGCCTCTTCCAGAAGTGCAAGCCAGGATGAGAAGACCCGCTTGATTCGTTACCAAACCTTCCCCCCTTACTCCCCTCTTAAATCTCGGGACGAGATTTCTTGTAGTGGAAGAGATTTGTAACACCCCGAGAATCATGCTACAGTAACTCCCTGTGATTAAGCTAATCATGTTGCTAAACAGCGCTTGATCACATTTGAATCACATTCCTTTCAAACTCCTAGTTCAAACTTCAATTAAATTTAAAAGTGGAAAATAAAACTTTTCAAATGTCAAAACTAAAATGTTCTAAAAGTGACAAATAAATCATATGTAATAATGGTGAAGAAACAACATTTTTATAAAAAGTTTAAATGCCCTTAGATGATTAAAACAGTAGGTAAAACTATTAAATAAATGCCTTTGATATTTTATAAAATCATAAACTATTTTATCTTGAGGTAAAACTTTTTAGGGTAGTGGGTTGTTTTGGAACACTAATTTGGAGCTATTGTCATATTTTATTAAACTAAGAATAAGGTGTAACTAAAATAAAACAGAAAAGGAAAAAGAACTAAAACTAAAACAAACAAAAAAAGAAAAGAAAAACAACTGCCCCCCCCCCTGACTGGGCCTTGGCCCAGTTGGCCGAGAGGCCTGCCGTCCCAACCCCCCCCCCCCCGCCGCGCCCCTGGCCTACTAGGCCCCCACCAGTAAACCTTATCCCTCCCCACCGACAGCCACCCCACGATCCCCCTCACTCCTGCCACTCCCCCTCGATCTGGATCGGGGATCCACCCCGACGACCAGGCCTCGCGCCCCCGACGACTGCGCCTCGCGCCCCGACGTCGGCGCCCGTCCCCGATGCCGCCCCGCCCCGTCACCGGACCTCCTCCTCACCCCTCCTTCTTCCTCGCACGTCGCCCGCCCGAAGGCCCCGCCGTCGCCGGCCATCGTCACCGCTCGGATCGCCTTCCGCCTCGCGTCTCCGACCTCGTCGGCCGCTTCCCCGACCTCCTCCCCGCGCCCCGCTGCCTGAGACCCTACGGCCCGCCGTGAGCTCCGGCCTCCCTCTCTCTCCCCCCTCTCTGACCCCGCGCTCGTGGCGTCCTCGCCGGCGATGACCGCGCCCCGCTAGCACGCACTTAGGCTGCCCCGTGCTCGTGCGCGGCCTCGCCGTGGTTACCCGCCACCATGTGTGGTTGCGCCCGCGCCGCGCCCGCGCCGCGCCTGAGGCCCGACCCTGCTCACTACCGCCGCCGTTCTGCGACAGCCCTGTTGCCTCGGCCTGACCTCGCCCCTCCCCCGTTGTTGCCGTACCCCGTCGTAGCTTCCGTCGGAAGTCGCCGTAGCCGCTGCACCGACCACCCCTAGCACGAGCCAGTGGTGCCGCCCGCAGCCCCACAGCCCCCTCCTCCCCAGCGCACGCCCTGGCCGGCCCTGGCCAGGCGCTGTGGCCACCGGCGCCTTGCGCCCGTGCGTGCCCTGCCAGAGAAGTCGGGCTGGCCCTATGACATGTGGGGCCAGCCGGCGAGTTAATTAACTTAGGCCTACCCCACCACTTAATTAACCCTCTGTTAAAATAAACTACTAGTTAAAACTACTGTCAATGACATGTGCCCCCCCCCTAATCTGTTAAAATTAATTAAACAATTATATTACACTGTCTCTATGACAGTTGGGTCCTACCAGCCAGTTTGACCAGTCAACGTTGACCCAGTTGACTGTTGACTGGACTGTTGACTGAGTCAACTGGGCCCGCTGTCAGCCACATGTGCACCTCTCTGGGTACACTCTCTGTGTACCCATAGCATTTTATTCTTTTATCTTGAAATAATATTAAATCCAAAGAATTTAGAAAATGATTTAAAAACTTTAAAAATTTATATAAAATAAACCGTAGCTCGGATGAAAATATTTTCAACATGAAAGTTGCTCAGAACGACGAGACGAATCCGGATACGCTGTCCGTTCGTCCACCACACCTCCCTAACCTATCGAACTCGCAACTTTCCCCCTCCGATCCATCTGTCCGAAAACGCAAAACATCGGGAATACTTTCCCGGATGTTCCCCCCCTTCACCGGTACCACCTACTGTCGCGTTAGGACACCCCTAGCACCGCTCATTGTCATGTCACGCATCGTCATGCTTATGTTTGCATTGTATTTACTGTTTCTTCCCCCTCTTCTCTCCGGTAGACTACGAGACCGACACTGCTGCTGCCCAGTTCGACTACGGAGTCGACGACCCCTCCTACTTGCCAGAGCAACCAGGCAAGCCCCCCCCCCTTGATCACCAGATATCGCCTACTCTCCTCTATACTGCTTGCATTAGAGTAGTGTAGCATGTTACTGCTTTTCGATATCCTATTCTGATGCATAGCCTATCCTTGCTACTACTGTTGATACCTTTACCTGCAATCCTACATGCTTAGTATAGGATGCTAGATTTCCATCAGTGGCCCTACATTCTTGTCCGTCTGCTGTGTTATACTATCGGGCCGTGATCACCTGGGCGGTGATCACGGGCATATACTTATATACTATATACATGACACATGTGATGACTAAAGTCGGGTCGGCTCGTAGGAGTACCCGCAAGTGGATCTTTGTGGCGGAGCGACAGGGCAGGTTGAGACCGCCTAGGTAAGAGGTGGGCCTGGCCCTGGTCGGCGTTCGCGGATACTTAACACGCTTAACGAGATCTTGGTATTTGATCTGAGTCTGGCCATTTGGTCTATACGCACTAACCATCTACGTGGGAGTAGTTATGGGTATCCCGACGTCGTGGTATCAGCCGAAGCCTTCTTGACGTCAGCGACTGAGTGGCGCGCGCCGTGTTGGACCGTGTTGACGTAACCGCCGTGATCGTGTGGGTTGCTAGGTCTGCTCGCGGCCGCGTTCGCAACGTGCAGGTGTGCATAGGGCGATGGGCCCAGACCCCTGCGCGCATAGGTTAGACCGGCGTGCTGACCTCTCTGTTGAGCCTAGGTGGGGCTGCGACGTGTTGATCTTACGAGGCCGGGCATGACCTAGAAAAGTGTGTCCGGCCAATGGGATCGAGCGTGTTGGGTTATGTGGTGCACCCCTGCAGGGAAGTTTATCTATTCGAATAGCCGTGTCCCTCGGTAAAAGGACGACCCGGAGTTGTACCTTGACCTTATGACAACTAGAACTGGATACTGAATAAAATACACCCTTCCAAGTGCCAGATACAACCCGGTGATCGCTCTCTAACAGGGCGACGAGGAGGGGATCGCCGGGTAGGATTATGCTATGCGATGCTACTTGGAGGACTTCAATCTACTCTCTTCTACATGCTGCAAGATGGAGATGTCCAGAAGCGTAGTCTTCGACAGGACTAGCTATCCCCCTCTTATTCTGGCATTCTGCAGTTCAGTCCACCGATATGCCCCTTTACCCATATACCCTTGCATATGTAGTGTAGCTCCTTGCTTGCGAGTACTTTGGATGAGTACTCACGGTTGCTTTTCTCCCTCTTTTCCCCTTTTCTATACCGGATTGTCGCAACCAGATGCTGGAGTCCAGGAGCTAGAGATCCCGAGGATGATGCTACATGGAGTTCGGCTTCGAGGAGTAGTTAGGAGGTCCCAGGCAGGAGGCCTTGCCTTTTTTATCGTTGCTACTTTTGTGCTAGCCTTCTTAAGGCAAACTTGTTTAACTTATGTCTGTACTCAGATGTTGTTGCTTCCGCTGACTCGTCTATGATCGAGCACTTGTATTCGAGCCCTCGAGGCCCCTGGCTTGTATTATGATGCTTGTATGACTTATTTATGTTGTAGAGTTGGGTTGTGATATCTTCCCGTGAGTCCCTGATCTTGATCGTACACATTTGCGTGCATGATTAGTGTACGGTCAAATCGGGGGCGTCACAAGTTGGTATCAGAGCCGACTGCCTATAGGAATCCCCTTTCCAACTCCTTGGCCGAAGTTGAGTCTAGCCTTTACTAAACTTTTACTAACATGGCTGTGTGTCTTACGGGCCCACGTCGCCATTGGGTGGTATTAGGATCTTTTACTCCTTGCCTATACTCTGGGACTCTGATCTCTCTCCTATTTGGGTTAAATGAATTTTGCTAAATCTAACATTAGGATCTCGTTATCACTTTCACCCGGAGAGCCCCTTATTACTGATGATCGCCTGCTGCACGTGAAGACCCTGAAGATACTCTCCGCTGACAACCCGAGAACTTGTGTTCATCGCTTTTGCAATTCCCTTTCATCGATAAACTCCTATGGATAACCGCGTATACTCACCATTCTTACAATGTTTCGCAGTTGATCTTGTTATTACAAGATACCCCGATATTATCTCTGTTGTTCCGAGAATCATTGAGCTTACTGCCTTGCTGTTCTTTGTCACCTGAATACCCCTACGGATAATTATCGCACTTACCGAGTATCCGCTCATCCCCAGTGGATTCAAGTATATCACAAAAGTGTTCAGAATGACATTCGATCTTCCGAAAATCCTCAGGAGCCTATTGCTCTTGAAATTCTTGCTTACTAGCATTATGATTAATCCCATAAGTCTCGAAATCTTATTGGCACCCCTTGTCATTATCTTTCCGAGTCCATTGATTCAATATGTTGCGAATGCTCGCAATCCTCAATCAGATCCTAGAATTCATCCTTCCGGCTCAGACATCATTTTTAACATGATGCTGGATTTCGACCTATCAAATTGCCATCGATTGTACCCCTAAGCCTACTCAACTTATCCATCCTTGATCAGAGCGTTGCTTCTGACCCCCTGATTTGGAAATCATAATTCTTTTGCATTTGAACTTTGAGTTAGTCAGTTGTTTCTATAATCAAATCACCTTGCATTCTTCTTCCTCTGGTTGAGTACCGATGCTCACATCAGATCCCTTGTGGACCATCGGTTCCTTTGTTGGATTTTATTCGACAGTGTCCTTCCTATTGAAGAACCTTGTGAGCCTTTCCATGGATATATAGTGCCTTTGGTAAATTGTATCATCTGTTTGGTGAACCATGCTCTACTTTCGAGCTTGTATTATTTACTCCGAAGTTTGTGGTATATGTTTCCACAATGCCCCGATGGGTTGAACCTATGCCTTCCATAATATGTGTGAACCCGAAAGTTTTCATGAGTCATACTCTTCTGGTATTTTGCCAGATAAAATTTCAACCCTACTACTTCTATGAAAAATGAGAAGTAAATGAAAGGTTATGCGTTGAACAAGTGGGAGTCGACCTTGAACCCTGTGTTCATGTCCATGGACACGATGTAGATCTTATCATTATAGCTTTCTTAAATTAATTATTCCTTTGGTATAAGTCCATCTTATATCTGGGATCTGGCCTTTTTCAATCATGGTTCCGACCATGTTCTCTTTTAAATACCATGTCTCGTGCAAGTTTAAGCACTTGTCTTCTGCAGAGCAATACCCTAGTCCAACCTCTACTTTGATCTGTCGTCGAGCATTACCCCATGGTATCTCGAGATTATCACGGAACCGCATAACTTCTTATGAGTTCTTCATCAAGTACTACATTCTCACGGATTACTATTTTTCCTGGGTTTTGAGTGGTTAATCACTCGAGTACCCCAATAATTGAATCGAGTCCGCACTACGGTTCAACAACTTTAGTAATGTTCCTTACTTACGAGTTTGTACCCGATCGCGTCATTCCTAGCCTGTTTGGCTATATCATTATCTTGATGATTTTAACTGTGCTACCTGGTCCTTATTCCCGGAGCACCAATTTCGACAGTGAGCTAATCTTGCGTCGATCTCCCTCGTCATATCACTTCTCCTTGATTAGCAAACTTGATTTCGAGTTTGTGCCCTACCCGTGGTTCCAATAACCTTTCGCTTTCGTCATTCCTTTGACTTGATGTCATCGTCGATCAATTACATCTTCTTGAAAACCTCTCGACAATATTTGTCGTGATCATTGTCAACAATTTGATTTCTTCCAAGTTGTGTGTCGAAATTCAGGATGAGAAATACCATCCTTGCCCTCGATGATTTGTGTTATCATCGACCACTCGATTGCCTTCCGTTCAACACAAACTTGTTCGTGTTTTGTGTTGTACCTTGAGATCCTTGCTATCCAGCATTTGTTCTTCTTTACCTTGGAGTATTACCATCTTTTATGTCAAGAATGTCGTGAGAATTTCACCACCTCTTAATAATTCTTGATGCAGGTGATACCTTTTGCCATATCCGTTCATTCCTTGGTCCCCGTGTAGTTTCTAAACGAAATACCGACAAATGGTCTGTGATGTGTAGATTCTAAACTTCTAGCAACCCTATTGCTTTGAAGTTATTGGTCTATAGTTTCATTCTACGTCTATGGCTTAATGAATCATCATTCGGACATTGATTGTGCTACCTAGCCCATATTTCGGGTGCACATTTCAACCAATGTTTAACTGTGTATGTTTTCCTCGAGCATACATCATTAAGTCATTCGAACTAGCTAATGTTATCTCCTTGTTCACATAGTGGTGGAAATCCATCTTTTGGAAATCTCAATGGATTGTCGCTGAGACAATCAGTCACCTCCTCACCTCTCCTTGATGTAATGATGAACCCTTATTCGGAACTCGCTTCCATAGTTCATCTCCCGAGAATCTTCGATGTCGTTTCGACAATTTGTGTTGCACCTTTCTTCTCAGGCATCCTGAGTCTGAGTTATCCTGACACCAATCAGATCTGAATCTCGGTCAGATATGATGGTTGGAACATATTTCCAAGAGTAATAACATTGGCCTATTTATGACCCGGTAAGGTGATGATACCCAGCACACCTGGCCGGAGGACCTATTGTTATAGTTTCCATATTAGCAAGTTTATCCTTTCTTCCATGAGGAAATTGTAAGACTTATTCTACAAGTTGTTCCTGATGGATCCTTTTTGTTTCCAAAGTCTGATCTTCGCCTGTTGACCATGTCAATGCTATCTCGAAGCATGTCTATGGTACTCCGATTTTCAACAGGAACATTTGAAGCCCAATGCTAAATGTTTCCTGCTCAATTATCCAAACACCGTTGTATGGGTAATGTCATGAAATTTCTCTCCCCTACCTAAAGAGTTTTCTACATTATATCCTGTCATGGATATCATGCTCTGCTTGTCCTTAGGAAGGATATACCCTTGAAATATGTGTTTAAACACATTTTCCTTTCCATTCTTCTGTTTAATCTGATAATCATATTTTCCTTTCCATTGTTTGGTTTAACCTTTCTGGTGATCTATATGATCTAAGCAGTAATATTCTCCTGCTTATGTAAACCCCTCGGTGTACAACTCTGTCAGTAAGACCCTGTTATTATTGTTGGTGACATTTCGGTAACCACCGATGGACGAGAACTTTGCCTAATGGTCCGCCTCGTTTCAACGAGCAGGAAAATGGTTCTCTTCGTCCCTCGCCCTTGGTACCGACGATGTTGCTGACATATAACTGACATGCTAACCTCTGTCATGCCTTGCTATCATGATCGTGCAAGATGTCACCGCCCTTCCTACTTTTAACCACATGGTGGGCCCATAACCCACAGTTCCACAGGATCGAAACCTGACTCTTATGTACACCCCCTGTTTTCAAGGTTGTTCCCCGCACCTGGCCTCGTATGTAATTCACGGGCCACCTTCAGGTCTGATATCGGACACAATACTTATTCCCGTTGCTTTGACCCTTTCACGCCCTATAACCGGCATCGAACGATTGCCTGCCCGCTCGAAACTTCCCAGGTTACCTCCTTACTTTGCTCTCGATATTTTCTTAAGTTTCAATTCGAGGGTTACCTTTCGCCACCTTCCTCGACGCTGTCGACCCGATAGACAACCTTGTCGAGGCCCGTTCTCCCAGAATGCCCACCCCTTATTCTTTCGTAAGTACGATGGAGTTCCTGAAGAAAGGACGCCGACTTCATCATGATGACCGAAGCAGAGAAATGAAGACATCAATGTATTGGACCAGCCTCTTCCAGAAGTGCAAGCCAGGATGAGAAGACCCGCTTGATTCGTTACCAAACCTTCCCCCCTTACTCCCCTCTTAAATCTCGGGACGAGATTTCTTGTAGTGGAGGAGATTTGTAACACCCCGAGAATCATGCTACAGTAACTCCCTGTGATTAAGCTAATCATGTTGCTAAACAGCGCTTGATCACATTTGAATCACATTCCTTTCAAACTCCTAGTTCAAACTTCAATTAAATTTAAAAGTGGAAAATAAAACTTTTCAAATGTCAAAACTAAAATGTTCTAAAAGTGACAAATAAATCATATGTAATAATGGTGAAGAAACAACATTTTTATAAAAAGTTTAAATGCCCTTAGATGATTAAAACAGTAGGTAAAACTATTAAATAAATGCCTTTGATATTTTATAAAATCATAAACTATTTTATCTTGAGGTAAAACTTTTTAGGGTAGTGGGTTGTTTTGGAACACTAATTTGGAGCTATTGTCATATTTTATTAAACTAAGAATAAGGTGTAACTAAAATAAAACAGAAAAGGAAAAAGAACTAAAACTAAAACAAACAAAAAAAAGAAAAAGAAAAACAACTGCCCCCCCCCCTGACTGGGCCTTGGCCCAGTTGGCCGAGAGGCCTGCCGTCCCAACCCCCCCCCCCCCCGCCGCGCCCCTGGCCTACTAGGCCCCCACCAGTAAACCTTATCCCTCCCCACCGACAGCCACCCCACGATCCCCCCTCACTCCTGCCACTCCCCCTTGATCTGGATCGGGGATCCACCCCGACGACCAGGCCTCGCGCCCCCGACGACTGCGCCTCGCGCCCCGACGTCGGCGCCCGTCCCCGATGCCGCCCCGCCCCGTCACCGGACCTCCTCCTCACCCCTCCTTCTTCCTCGCACGTCGCCCGCCCGAAGGCCCCGCCGTCGCCGGCCATCGTCACCGCTCGGATCGCCTTCCGCCTCGCGTCTCCGACCTCGTCGGCCGCTTCCCCGACCTCCTCCCCGCGCCCCGCTGCCTGAGACCCTACGGCCCGCCGTGAGCTCCGGCCTCCCTCTCTCTCCCCCCTCTCTGACCCCGCGCTCGTGGCGTCCTCGCCGGCGATGACCGCGCCCCGCTAGCCCGCACTTAGGCTGCCCCGTGCTCGTGCGCGGCCTCGCCGTGGTTACCCGCCACCATGTGTGGTTGCGCCCGCGCCGCGCCCGCGCCGCGCCTGAGGCCCGACCCTGCTCACTACCGCCGCCGTTCTGCGACAGCCCTGTTGCCTCGGCCTGACCTCGCCCCTCCCCCGTTGTTGCCGTACCCCGTCGTAGCTTCCGTCGGAAGTCGCCATAGCCGCTGCACCGACCACCCCTAGCACGAGCCAGTGGTGCCGCCCGCAGCCCCACAGCCCCCTCCTCCCCAGCGCACGCCCTGGCCGGCCCTGGCCAGGCGCTGTGGCCACCGGCGCCTTGCGCCCGTGCGTGCCCTGCCAGAGAAGTCGGGCTGGCCCTATGACATGTGGGGCCAGCCGGCGAGTTAATTAACTTAGGCCTACCCCACCACTTAATTAACCCTCTGTTAAAACAAACTACTAGTTAAAACTACTGTCAATGACATGTGCCCCCCCCCACCTAATCTGTTAAAATTAATTAAACAATTATATTACACTGTCTCTATGACAGTTGGGTCCTACCAGCCAGTTTGACCAGTCAACGTTGATCCAGTTGGCTGTTGACTGGACTGTTGACTGAGTCAACTGGGCCCGCTGTCAGCCACATGTGCACCTCTCTGGGTACACTCTCTGTGTACCCATAGCATTTTATTCTTTTATCTTGAAATAATATTAAATCCAAAGAATTTAGAAAATGATTTAAAAACTTTAAAAATTTATATAAAATAAACCGTAGCTCGGATGAAAATATTTTCAACATGAAAGTTGCTCAGAACGACGAGACGAATCCGGATACGCAGTCCGTTCGTCCACCACACCTCCCTAACCTATCGAACTCGAAACTTTCCCCCTCCGATCCATCTGTCCGAAAACGCAAAACATCGGGAATACTTTCCCGGATGTTCCCCCCTTCAGCGGTACCACCTACTGTCGCGTTAGGACACCCCTAGCACCGCTCATTGTCATGTCACGCATCGTCATGCTTATGTTTGCATTGTATTTACTGTTTCTTCCCCCTCTTCTCTCCGGTAGACTACGAGACCGACACTGTTGCTGCCCAGTTCGACTACGGAGTCGACGACCCCTCCTACTTGCCAGAGCAACCAGGCAAGCCCCCCCCCTTGATCACCAGATATCGCCTACTCTCCTCTATACTGCTTGCATTAGAGTAGTGTAGCATGTTACTGCTTTTCGATATCCTATTCTGATGCATAGCCTATCCTTGCTACTACTGTTGATACCTTTACCTGCAATCCTACATGCTTAGTATAGGATGCTAGATTTCCATCAGTGGCCCTACATTCTTGTCCGTCTGCTGTGCTATACTATCGGGCCATGATCACCTGGGCGGTGATCACGGGCATATACTTATATACTATATACATGACACATGTGATGACTAAAGTCGGGTCGGCTCGTAGGAGTACCCGCAAGTGGATCTTTGTGGCGGAGCGACAGGGCAGGTTGAGACCGCCTAGGTAAGAGGTGGGCCTGGCCCTGGTCGGCGTTCGCGGATACTTAACACGCTTAACGAGATCTTGGTATTTGATCTGAGTCTGGCCATTTGGTCTATACGCACTAACCATCTACGTGGGAGTAGTTATGGGTATCCCGACGTCGTGGTATCAGCCGAAGCTCTTTTGACGTCAGCGACTGAGTGGCGCGCGCCGTGTTGGACCGCTTTGACGTAACCGCCGTGATCGTGTGGGTTGCTAGGTCTGCTCGCGGCCGCGTTCGCAACGTGCAGGTGTGCATAGGGCGATGGGCCCAGACCCCTGCGCGCATAGGTTTAGACCGGCGTGCTGACCTCTCTGTTGAGCCTAGGTGGGGCTGCGACGTGTTGATCTTACGAGGCCGGGCATGACCTAGAAAAGTGTGTCCGGCCAATTGGGATCGAGCGTGTTGGGTTATGTGGTGCACCCCTGCAGGGAAGTTTATCTATTCGAATAGCCGTGTCCCTCGGTAAAAGGACGACCCGGAGTTGTACCTTGACCTTATGACAAGTAGAACTGGATACTGAATAAAATACACCCTTCCAAGTGCCAGATACAACCCGGTGATCGCTCTCTAACAGGGCGACGAGGAGGGGATCGCCGGGTAGGATTATGCTATGCGATGCTACTTGGAGGACTTCAATCTACTCTCTTCTACATGCTGCAAGATGGAGATGTCCAGAAGCGTAGTCTTCGACAGGACTAGCTATCCCCCTCTTATTCTGGCATTCTGCAGTTCAGTCCACCGATATGCCCTTTACCCATATACCCTTGCATATGTAGTGTAGCTCCTTGCTTGCGAGTACTTTGGATGAGTACTCACGGTTGCTTTTCTCCCTCTTTTCCCCTTTTCTATACCGAATTGTCGCAACCAGATGCTGGAGTCCAGGAGCTAGAGATCCCGAGGATGATGCTACATGGAGTTCGGCTTCGAGGAGTAGTTAGGAGGTCCCAGGCAGGAGGCCTTGCCTTTTCGATCGTTGCTACTTTTGTGCTAGCCTTCTTAAGGCAAACTTGTTTAACTTATGTCTGTACTCAGATTTTGTTGCTTCCGCTGACTCGTCTATGATCGAGCACTTGTATTCGAGCCCTCGAGGCCCCTGGCTTGTATTATGATGCTTGTATGACTTATTTATGTTGTAGAGTTGTGTTGTGATATCTTCCCGTGAGTCCCTGATCTTGATCGTACACATTTGCGTGCATGATTAGTGTACGGTCAAATCGGGGGCGTCACAACGAACGATGTCAATCTCATGTACCAGAAGTACGTTGCCGAGTTGGACACGATTACGCCTGAGCAGGTAACGAGGTCATTACTTCAGTCATTTCTCATGTTTGCCAGAAAAAAAGTCACCAATTTTGCATTGTTGCCCTATTTCATAGGTGGAATGGCAGCCATATGGCGCCGATGATAGACTTGGGTACACCCCGGAGTTTAGCATCAACCCGATGTGCTTGCGGGATAGGGATCTCTGGCTTATGCGGTGCCCACTGATATGCAACTGGGCTGTTGAGTTTCATTTGCCACATCGCGTGTTTCGTCAGTTTGGTCTGTTCCAGCCTCACCCGCCGGAATGGGTGGATACGGACAAAGCACTTCATAGGTAAGAGAGCGTATTGACTAAGCATCGTCAGTCCTTCTTGATTTTGCTAATGTTTGGTATTGTACCATGCAGGTTGGACAGGAGAAGGCAGCGGAAGATAAAGGACTGGGACAAGCATCATGCTTCATATGTTACCCGCTTCCAGCTTTGCGTGGAGCAAGCTCGTAGCAGTGCACGCGCCCAGCTTCGTGAGCATAACCCAATTGCTTTTGATAACTACATACGATGGCTTCTTGAAAATACTTGAGTTGAGATATGCCCGCGAGCATATAATGAGGATATTCTTGAAGAACCCATAAACTTTGAGGATCTATCAAAGGGGAAGTACAACAGAGATGTGAGGGTAGGGCAAGGAGTCCCTGCTGTTCCGGTGATTAACTATGTGGTAAAGTGTTCCTTCTTTACTTTCCCGTTGGCCGTACTACCCATGTTTGAATGGCTAACGTGTTCATTCTTTCTCATCCGCAGCGCACCGAGATCAAGAAAGCAGCTGATGAGAGCCAGTCTATTCTCGAGAACACACCGGTTGGAAAAGGCAATGATGATGGTTCACTACGAGCATTCCTCAAGGTACATATCGCATTCACTATGAGAGCCAGTCTATGTTGCGGAGTTTGATATCTTCCACACGTGTTCATGTTACAGCGTCAGGCCAAGAAGTTAAGGCGGTTATCGAATCTTCTCGGTTGCCGTGATCCCGAATTTGATGAACCATTTGCCTCTAGGTTTGGTACACCATCAGACCCCTCATCTCACCATCAGGGGGACGATGTGAGTTCCTCATATGCTTATCTGGATGATAATGGCGTGGTCACCCAAGAGGTATGACTAATCCTTTAGATGTGATTCTCACTTGATTACGACGCCGGTCTTCACCATATTGTTTGATTGTGTGATAGGGCCATGAGCTTGATGATGACATGACTTTGGCGGACGCTCAACTTCGGTCCCCATATGTGTTCAAGCCTAGGCAGCCCAGACGCCGGTACACGCCCAACGACTTTGACAACAGAGGCAACCCAAAGGTGGTCGTAGGGACCTCGCGGATGGCTAGCTTGGATGATGAGGCGGAGGCGGAGGCGGAGGAGGAAGTGCAGGAAGAGGAGCCTCGTCCACCCAGGAAGAAGAAGATTGCCTGCAAGCGTGGCACCGGGAACACGCACGGAAGGCATTAGTGCTTGTGTTTGTTAGTGCTCTTGTAGCCGTTTCATTAGGTCGATGAACTTGTGAGGTTATGTTATATGTTGGTGAATTCTTACTAGTGTGGTATTTGTGTTTGCGAACTAGTAGTAATGTTGAATTGTCCTAAATGATGTGATGTTCAAGTTATTAGTTGTCTTTGTTCAGTGTGTGCAGTCTACAGTAATTTTATTTATGTTGTAGCAAGTTATGTCAGTGCTGCATGAGGCCAAAATGGCATCTGTTTCTGCAGTTTGGCAGTTAACAACACTGCAGCGCCCAACAGGCAGGCGCTGCGCTGCACTGTACTGTGTGACGCCCAACGCCTAGGCGCTGCACAGTACAGTGCAGCGCCCGTTTCATAGGCGTTGCCGACCTGGCCATGGCTATCCAGAGGACCATAGAAGGCTTTCAGCACTGACCATCCACGAAAATTACCAAGTCATAGTGCAGCGCCCAACAGACAGGCGCTGCACTGTACTGTGTGACGCCTATCCCTTGGGCGCTGCATGGTATAGTGCAGCGCCTGTGTTCTGGGCGCTGCACGGCCGTTTACTGAAAAAACAAAGTTTACAGCACATTCATTTCACCGGAACAACATAATACTTACAATGAGTGCAGCATCACAGCAATTTGAACAAACACAAATTTTATGCCGATGAGTTCTTAACTTAAGACAATTCAAATGTTAGTACGACATGGTTCACGACACATTCATTATAAATTTTATGCCGACGAGTGCAGCGAAGCGAAGTCCCTACTGAGTAGAGCGAGGCCATTTCCCCTTCTTGTCATGGGCCGAGTCCTCCTCTTGCGCCTCGCGAGCCTTTGCAAGCTTTCTTGCCCTCTCCTCCTCACGAGCAAGTTTCGCTTGGCGTGCCCTCTCCTCCTCTCGTTTCTTCCGCTCCATCCTCTCCTTCTGACGACACTCTTCCTCCAAGCCTCTTCGAAACGATTCTTCGAACCGCCGTTGCCGCCTAAGACAATCTTGGTATTGGTCCTTTTTGACATCTTCTGGCACTTCAAGATCTATCCACGTGAAGTACTTGCATAGAGGAGGCGGTGACTGCATACAAAAATTTTGTTAGTGTTGACACACATTTGATAGTAACATTTTACTTCTCGAGCTTACCGGTGGTTGGTCATAGGCGTTAGTTGGAAGTGCACGATCATAAGCATAGTTTGGGCATACAAAATATCTCCGCCCTTCCGTCCATGATTTATTTCGGTCGGTGGACACCTTCACCTTGCAAACATCTCCACACCAACATGGCGGGATGTCGACATCTTTCTCCTTCACCTTGTCCAAAGATGCGTCCTCCCACTTGTTCGGCATGTCTTCTTGGTTAGCACACGGTGGCCTCGTCATGGAACCGGATGAAGCCATGCCTACAAAACCAAGAATTCTTGGTTAACCCTAACCCCCACTTAACAATAACCACAATCCTAACCATAGCATAACCCTAACACCAACATCAAACACACAAAACCCTAACCCTAGCATACTATGAAAGCCTAACCATACCAAATTAGCAAAGAAGCATAACATCATTCAACACAAATTTGCAAATCCAAGCCAAAACTAGGGTTTCCCCAAAGTAGCAAGATTTGAGCAAATGTGACAATTCCTATGGATGAAAACGAGGGGATCGGAGGAGATTACCTTAAGGGAGGGGTTGGCTTCGAAATCCACAGTCAAATACTCCGGATCTGAGGAGGATTTGAGAGGGGGAGAGAGGAGGGCAGAGGGGAGGCATTGAGCTTCGGGTTTGTGTGGGGGTGGGGGTGTGTGGGGTGGGGATGGGTGGGAGGGGGTGAGTGCAGCCTAATACATGTCCAGATGTGCAGCGCCCAAGGGTAAGGCGCCACACACCACAGTGCAGTGCCTTGCCCTTAGGCGCTGCACGGCTTGACATCCCAGTCCAGAGAGCAACAGAAGCGTTCCAGTAGGTTTTCGGGCCAAATATTTGCTAAGTCAGTCTGCAGCGCCCAGGGGAGAGGTGCTGGACTTTACTGTGCAGCGCCCAGCAGTGAGGCGCTGCACATTACAGTGCAGCGCCTCTCCCTTAGGCGTTGCACACTGACTTAGCAATTTTTTGGGTCGAAAAGCTACTGGAACGCTTATGTTGCTCTCTGGACTGGCCTGTCCAGACGTGTAGCGCCTAAGGGAGAGGCGCTGCACTGTGGTGTGTGGCGCCTCTCCCTTGGGCGCTGCACACCTGGACATGCCAGTCCAGAGAGCAACAGAAGCGTTCCAGTAGCTTTTGCACCCAAAAATTTGCTAAGTTAGTATGCGGCGCCTAAGGAAGAGGCGCTGCACTGAGTAGTGTGGCGCCGTACCCTTAGGCGTTGCACTATCTGCTGTTTTCAAATACAAAGTGCTTTTTATGTTTTGTGATTCACATAGATGGCACATGATCATATCCAAATCACATGTAGTAGTCCAAAACACAGAAAGAAGACATAGCACATATAGTAGTCCAAATCACATACTCATACACACATAGCAATAGAGTAGTCCAATCACATAGTCATACACAAACATTGAGCCAAAATACATAGTCATTTACGTCTCATAGCACATAGTAGCACACATTTTGGTTCATAAGAAGGTCACGGTCCTTGTCCCTTCTTCTTCCTCTCTTCTTCTTCTTCTTCTTCTCCCTCCTCCAACCACCAAGGGAGCTCACCTTCCCCCATTCATGTCCTCCACCCCCTTCATTGTTTCCATACCTATGGAAATGGCAATATAATAGTTAGTCACACAATGCAAAATGACAACACAAGCATTGAGCCAAAAGAACAAGATCATAGTAAGTCACATACGGCAATGGTCCATTGAGCCAACTGAACATTCCTCCACCACGGCTGCCGCCAAGGCCAAGATCACCACCACGGCCTCTACCACCACCACAGCCTAGACCACCACCACGGCCTCTACCGCCACCACGGCCTAGACCACCACCACGGGCTCTACCACCACCACGGCCAAGACCATCACCACGGCCTAGGCCTTCACCACGGCCAAGACCATCACCACGGCCAAGACCACCACCACGGCCTAGGCCATCACCACGGCCTCTTCTAAGACCTAGTTGACTCCCTCTTTGTTGCCTAGTTCCTCGTTGGCTTGCTTGACTTGGTTGGCTACTCGTTGGTTGACTTGGTTGGCTATCATTTGCTTGGCTTGTGCTTGCATCATTTTTCTTTGATCTTTTTCTTGGTTTGGGATAAGTTCTTGTGTTGTGTCCCCGATGACTGCAGTCCCCACAACGGGTTTGCTCACGAGGCTCTTGGCATTGGCCGGTGTCGTATTCTCCACCGCCACCACGGCCCCATCCGTCCATGTCACCTCTAAGACGCTTTGTCTTACGTCTTCCCCGTCTAACGACCTTCAATTCCGGGTCCGGCCATAGTTGAACTCCATGATACTCCGGCCATTGTGATTGGTCCAAGTATGGCTGGAACCGGGGAGCCCATGTATTCTTTACCGTCATGATTGAGAACTCGAACTCCCTCACGGTAAGAGGGTGATTGACGTCCACATTCCTAACACGGGATGCATTTAACAAGTGCGAGCACGGGAGATGAAGCAACGATGGCCTCATGCAGCTGCAATCACACCGTGTTAGGGAGACCTTGAAAGCGCGGCCTCCGTGTTGGTGCCCATCGTTTGTGGTTCCTCCAGGCTCTTTCACTTCATACTTCCACTCGTTGTCGTCATATAGTACAGCTTCTTGGGAGTCTGCCTTTCGTGATTGAAAGTCCAACCATTCTTCAACCTTTGGTGGGAAATAGTACTTGTGCTTATCCTTGTTCTCACCAGCAATCTGCTTATCCGTCTCCATAGAGTACTTTAAAAAGTATCCATTCATCTTGTCAAATGTGTATTGAACTATTGCTGTCACGGGTAATGCACGTACACCCTTGAGCACCTTATTGAAGCATTCTGCCATATTGCTTGTCATTTGACCGTACTTCCGGCCATCTTCATCGAAAGCACGTGCCCACATATTCCTTTCGACAATGTTCCTATTGAGAAATTCAAGACCACCGGGGTCAAGTTTCTTGTGTCTGAGCAATGCATTGAACAATGTGGCAAACCGCTTGTTGGTGAAAGCGAGACAACAATCTTGAAGATCATCGGCCAGCTCCTTGATACGACATGCCCTATAGAAGTTTGCACAAAAGTGCCTCATGCACCATCGATGGTGCAACTTTGTATGTCCGGGAATGTCAACCACCACCGTGTTTAGAATTCCTGGATGGCGATCCGATATGACACAAATTTCCCTTTCAGTCGGTAATACCCTTGTTCTCAATTGACGCAAGAACCACTCCCAGTTATCATTGTTCTCCACCTCAACCAAAGCGAAAGCCAAAGGCAACACCCGGTTATTGGCATCACTTGCTATTGCAACCAATAAAGTGCCCTTGTATTGTCCGGTCAAGAACGTGCCATCAATGGCGATGACGGGACGACAATGCTCAAAAGCCCTCACGCATTGCTCAAAGGCCCAAAATGCACGGCCAAATACTCGGACGGTCCTCCCGTTATGAATCAATGTTTGGTGCCCATGAGGCTCAACCACGTGAACCATGCCTAGGTTTATGGCGGCCATAGCTAACAACAACCTAGGGAGTCGGTTGTATGCTTCCTCCCAATTGCCATACAACATCTTGAATGCGGCTTGCTTCGCCTTCCATGCCTTGCCGTACTTCACCTTGTAATGAAAGATGGCTTTCACAAGGTCAATGACACTCTTGATGCTCATTATTGGAAGTGTGGATATTTGGTTGGATAACCTGTAAGCAATGAACTCGGACGTGAGTTGTCTGTGTTGTTGGTACACAAGCTCGCCATCCGCATTCTTGTGCCGGCACATGTGAGTTGGTAGACAACTCACTATGCGCCAAGTGGGACCTCCTTTCCATGGCCTCGCACGCACAATCCATGGACATCTTGACACTTCACATTTGACCGTGTAACGCACATTGACGTCCGAGTTGGCCACTTTATGTGGACGATAATGTATAACCGAATAGTTGTCAAGCCACATCTTCAATTCCAAGAAGGATTCAAACTCACAACCGGGATATATCCCGTTCTTGCCGTCTTCCAAATCACGGTGAGAACTTGGCCTAGCTCCAAGAGATATGCATTTGCCACCATCCACAACGGCTTCATCCGCGAGACTAAGATCCTTGAACAATGGTGTCTTGTGGTCCTTCCCGAATACCTTCTTGAATGCTTGGGCCTCCTTCGGCGTGAACCCCTCCTCATCAACTTCTTCATCGGGACCATCGTCATCCGAGTCCGATGCATATGCACAGGAAAAAGGGATGGATTGGTCCATTGTCTCTTGCACATGATATTGGTCGAGATCACCTACATTGTTGTCATGGAGATCAACTTCGTTGTCATCCTCCTCGTACTCATCATTCTCCTCTTCAAAAGCTTCATTTTGGTTGTTTGGAGTCGGGCTCAATGTTGGCCAATCTTGTTGTATGAAATGAGGTTCACTCATTTGATCTTGGTTAATGGGTGGGGGAGTGCTAGCAACCAACGGGGAGGGGTTCCGGTTCAAGTCCAAATTCAAAGTAGACTCAACCTTCTTGGAGGCAAATAACTCAAAAGCCTTGTCTAGAGATTCGGCAACCGTCTCCTTGTATGCAACCCAACGTTGCTCGGAGTTCACACGCATTGTCTTCCAACGGATGTGCATTCCAAAACCAACATTATGCCTTCCCTCGAACTCAACAACGTCACTTGGGTCCATCCAATTCAAATCCTTCCTCACTTGGTCCAAGAGCTCCGCATAGCTAGGACTACTCTCAAACAACATGTCAAGCTCATCCGGGTCCGGCTCAACATTGCCTTTCAAAAAGGCCTCTTTATCCACATGATGAACATAAACACATGTTCTCCCCATCCCTACAATAATCAAAAAAACACATATATCAAGTAAGTACTTAACAAAAATATTTGCACAAACACACATATATGAATTAATAACCATAACCCCCATTTAACAATAACCACAATCCTAACCATAGGATAACCCTAACACCAACATCAAACACACATAACCCTAACCCTAGCATACTATGAAAGCCTAACCATACCAAATTAGCAAAGAACATAACATCATTCAACACAAATTTGCAAATCCAAGCCAAAGCTAGGGTTTCCCTAAAGTAGCAAGATTTGAGCACATGTGGCAATTCCTATGGATGAAAACGAGGGGATCAGAGAAGATTACCTTAAGGGAGGGGTTGGCTTCGAAATCCACGGTCGAATACTCCGGATTTGCAAGATTTGAGAAGGATTTGAGAGGGGGGAGAGGGGAAGAGAGGAGGGGCGCAAGTCTAAGGGTTTGGGTGGGGTGGGGGTGGGAGGGGAGAGAGGGTGGGGCCAGCCTAAGTGGAACACAGACTGTGCAGCGTCTAAGAGACGGGCGCTGCCCATTACAAGTGTGGCGCCTAAGCCTTAGGCGCTGCAGTGCTGTCTGTGGGGCCGCAACTGGACCAGGGCTGCCACGTTGGCAGGAGGTGCGACGCCTAAGGCAGAGGCGCTGCATAGTAGTGTGCGGCGCCTAGCTGTCGGGCGCCACACGAAAGGGTCAGCAGAGTGAAATTTTTTCAAAAGCAGGTCAATTTGTGATTTGATTTTGCCCTCAGTTCAAATATGTGATTTCTGCCGGGAGACGCCACAGAGCATGCCTAATATCGTGTCGTCGGGATCCGAAGCCGTTGTCGTCACAATCCACACAGCCCTGTCGGTGCTGCGCAGTACGGCCATGCAACAAGCCGGAAGCCGTCGCCTGGGAGACGCCGCAGAGCAGGGCCGATGCCGTGTCGCGGGATCCGAAACCGCTTTTTCCTGATGCCAAGTCGCGATCAAGTGTTGCACAGTGCCACCAGGCAAAAGCCGCCGCTTGGAAGGAGGGCCGCCGACGGCCTAGGCCACCTTGCCGTCGTCGCGACACCATGCCTCGCTTGACTTGCCGATCTCCAACGCCCTAGGCGAGAGAGAAATTCCCGCTGCCGCCAGCCATCAGCGAGGTTTGCTCGACAACGTTTACCGGTGGGGGTGGCGACAGGGGGGAGGGGGCAGCGGCGGAGCTACCTGGGGTGCCCGCCCGAGCTGCCTCTTGCAGGGGGAGGAGGGTAATTCATGTTAGCATTATGATATGATCAAGTGGTTAATTAAGCTAGTAACAGAGTAGTTGAAGAAACTGATGAAGGGATTAAACTAGACCAAGCACAGGAGTTCCAGCAACTGCTGTGTGTCGACAGGTACGTGTAGGTTTTTTTTTATTTACTTTTTTGCGGTGGATGTAGGATATTTCTCATCGGAGAAGGCAAGCTTTACCTTTCTCTTCCTCCATTTTGCATAGGACTACAGCTTATTTGAACTTGACAAAATCTCTGATGTAAACAGTAAAGAAAATCACTAGCAATTCCTTATCTTGCATAAGAAATACTGCAAGTTATTGCAGTGTCGAGGTAAAATCAACTTCACTACAATATTTCTTGAAAGATTTATAATTTTTGCAAGATAAAACAAGATATGTTGTGTTTTCCACGTATTTTAATACTTTGTGAACTGTTCTAGATCTAAGTAACAAGTAAAAAGAGATTGGTAGTACAATCCTAAAAGACCCGGCAGCAGAAGTTATATGTGCATTCAGGTATTTTCTCTTTTTCGACAAAACAACACCGCAACTTGGGAGCAGCAAAAGAATCGACACCAAAAATGAACACATCATAAGCAAGGTCAGCTCTCGCAAGAGATAAACGCAAGCTACGCATATGCACTTTATTGTTCTGACAAGCCAATTAATTTATCTGTTACACAGCGAGTACTGAAACAACCAAAGGTTAGCTTGTTCACTGGAGACCGATCCTTCAAGCACAACTCTAAACTACCGCACACTAAACTAGCAGAACCTAGCAGTTTATAAGAATTATCACAACACATTGCTCAAGCCATATGCTGCTCTAGCACAAGAAGGTACAATTTACACCGAGTCGACCGCTTCAACCTGTTGTTGTGCCAGGTATCTTTCCCTCCTCTCTTTCTGCGACGAACACATGGAGGATAGATTTTAGCACTGGAAAAGGAATTTCACAAGAAAACATAGAGCTGGAGGATAGATTTTAGCACTGGAAAAGGAATTTCACAAGAAAACATAGAGCTGGAACACCGTAGGAGATCTGAAGAGATATACATACCCATTCATCAATGACAAGCCCTTCACCAACAATTTTAGGACCATTCTCTTCTGGAGGTTTCTTCCGCGCCTCAAGTGCAGCCTCTGCCTCGGCTAACTGAGTGTTCAGCTTTTCCAGTTGCTTTGGAAACAAATGGAAGATGAATGACATATTATTACAAATCTGTCCATGGAAGAAAGTTCTTATAAGTAACGGTGTTTGTATGATTTACTTACAGGGCCTGGGTTTTGAACATCCAAGAAAACAACCCTCAGTATCTTCTCAACCACTGCCTGATCTTTCTGCTCGTCGAACTGCAACCAACAAAAGAAGTCATCCTTCCAAACGGCAGGGATATGAATCACAAGTATGTTACTGTTCGTTATGAATGTAAGGTTTGAACCAAACATATGCGCCTCTTTCAATTTATACCACGAATGGGGGGCCAACAGCATGAGCATTGCCTCGTATCCAACTAAACTACTGAAAGCAGACCAGGGCAAAATGGACTACAGCAGTAAACTACCTAGCACTAGGATTACTCTATCAACATTTACCCTATCAAGTTCCATTTTATGAATTAACAGCATACTCTTCTAGTTGAATCCCCCCAAGCCTCCCTCAGGAAAGAATTTTAACTCATCCAATTTGGACATCCTAACTATACAAGTGTACGGAGAGGATTGAGTTAGCATTCTTGCATATGAAAACATAGGTCCACCCTCAACATGCCTGTAAAAAAGGCAATGAAGGGTCGAGACGCCTCCTCTTGTAAGTGGAGATGAGCAAAACCCTAGCCCTCAAGTACAAAAACACTAAGCAAAACTCGAGAGGAGCAAGAAACGAGAAGGAAAAGAAGAGGCTCTATTCCAGTTCAGGTACTCCTGTAGTCTTCGTTAATTATATTATCCGGGAGTCAAACGTGGTTGAACTCGCCTATAAATTGTCAGTTTGTTCTTCACTCGAGCACCTCCAACAACCCACCTATGTTGTTACGAAGGACATTACACGTCAGCATTTACATTATGTGAAGGAGACATGGCGAGGAGAGATGTCAAGTCTTCTCTAGGATCAGTTCTGCCGTAGTTAATGGGATCTGTTTTGATGTTACACCCACTCATCCCATGTCCCCCTGGAGCTGCCATCACAAAATAGTCGATCCCTGCAACTCCCCCCATCTTACCGCCATGCCCCCTTCCTCCTATCTCCGTGAAGTATGGGTGCTCAAGGGGGCAAGAACACACTGGCCAAACTGGAGGTGAATAGGGACACGGTTGACCCTTCAATTGTCTCCGTTGATAAAAATCGTGCAACAGCATCAAATGGGAATGAACTTTTCTCCTTACCTATGTTGTGTGTATGTCTGTCAAGCCTCTCAGTATGACAACAGCAGAAGATGAGATGTCTTGTTTATATCCCCTCACAAAGGAGAGTTAGGGTCGGAGTTGATTTGTGCTCTGTCAACCCTTGGAGAGTTAGGGGGCAAGATCACGACTGGGATTTACCCATTTCCTCGTGAGATTTAGGATATAAACTAATGGTAGAGTGGTGATATGGACTTGGAATGAAATGTCTGGCCTAGTCTGACAACAATGAAATTGCAGCTGGTGTTAGGAAGTTTACCCTTAATGTTCAGTTAATAACCTACATCTACCTCAACAGTCCTTAATCGCGAAATTAGGTAGCCAATTAGGCAGGAGTACTCGTATGGTTAAAAAATGAGCTTCCACCCAAGCAATTCAACACCAGAAGTACACTGACATCAATCTCCTCCCCTCTATGTCTCAGGCAGTTAGAAGAGTTCATTTGGAGCATCAGAAGCACATTTATTTTGATTTCTAAGAAGCCTAATTTCACTCCAATAACTATAGTACCTGTAGGTATATGTCGGCAATTGGAAAATGTTCGCCAAACTTGCTAGAAATAACAAGCATGCGTGGAAGTAAAAGGTTAAAATAGAAATGTCACAAACCAATTCTGGTGCATATTCCATGGGTCCTTTGACCTTCAAGCTCAAAATCTTGAACTTGACCTTGCACTTCTGCAGAATATTCTCATTATTCTCTGGGTGCTCGACAAACTTGAAAACTGGCAGGTCGAAAGGGAACAGAAGTAAGCACCAAATATGGACATACTGAGTAACCTTGCTGTTCCTAAGAAAGGATCCAATGTGACCAGTACATTACCAGTCGCTATGATAGTCTCGCCAGGGGCAAGTATGGCTCCAGGAGGACGCATAAAGCAACTCTTGGGTGCAGTTGTTTGAAACTAGAAATTCAAAAGGATGATAACAGTCAGAAAATTATAGTTATGAACAGAGTTATTGTTAAGCACTGGATCTTTAAATGCAAATTCAGCCCATCTGCCATTGGATAAGCTGCAAAGCAATAATCAATACTAACCTTGAATGCTACATGTGACTTGCTTGTATTCTTTATCCTAATTGCACTCTTGACCTGCTTGCCTGGTTCATCTACACAAGGCAAGCCAGAAGACTTATTAGCTTCTCTATAAAGAAGAGAACATGTAAGAGAAAAACCGAGCAAAACTGAAGTCTATTTCTTGATTTTGCCTCCTATTACCATGTTACATGCTAACCACATGTCCACAGCTAAGTGATTTAACAATCAGTCCTGTCAATTGAATAACTATGTTTTTTCAAGAAACACCAAAGACAACGTACACGCACACACTCACACTCACGCAGCGCCTACTGAAGACGGGGTCGGAGTTGCGGAGCAAATAACTACGTAATTATTTAGAAGACTCCAGTGTTGCTTACATTTAAACATCAATGTAGATACCAAATATTTTGCCTATGCATCACAAAATCAAATAGTCCATTCAGCATTATGGGAGGGCATCCCACAAGACTTCGATTCACAAACCGTCATGGGATGCTTGCCTATTTGTTTGACCGCTTTAGATAGATAGATACTAAATTTAGACACCACAAAACATCCTTAACCCAGTAAAGGCAGACTCCCTCGCCCTGGGGACCATAGGCGTGCGCCTAGGCAACAACGTGCTAAGTGCAGCAAGAAGACATATACTTCCAATTTTGTTTTCAGGTTTCAACTCAACTAGAAGAGTCAGTTTTTTATGTAGGTATGGCTGTGAGAAATTGAACCCTCAAAAGCAACCAATCAACAAACTGATGTGTAAAATTGGTTTCCATCCTATGATTCCACTGTTTCCATCTAAGCACTCAGTAATGAGTGTAGTAACAAATAACTGCCAGCAATAGAAAGTTGCCTAGACCCTAATACTGCATTGAAGGCTACTAACATGTTATAACTACCCTACCAAAATCGTGGCTCGCGAATCTTGGAAGTTCCACTCGAGATCTAAGCGTTGGCAAACCCTGTCAAAAACTCTACAGACGGAAATTCCACTACGGTTTACCTCCTGCAACAAGATCAAGAAATTCGGATGGCAAATCGCGCCACAAGATCGTGACTTCCTCGGCCACCCACAGATTCCCGCTTCAAGACAGCGGAGATCGAGCGATTTCGAACCAAAAATCAACCCCGGAACTTAACGCAATCGAAGGGCACTAGTCACTCTGCACCAGCAAATCCGCAGCTTTCGGAGCTCCTCACGACCCCAACCCATAATTAAACAAGAAAGACTGGCTCAAAGAAGACATGACTTCGTCGAACGCTCACATGGGAAGTAGAGCTTGTTGGACGGATCGAGCCGGAGGCGGCGCCGCGCCGGCAGCAGGGATTTGGCGACCGTCGAGATCCCGGCCGGCGCGACAGGGGCGCCGCCGTCTCCGGCGACGGGCGCCTCATGACCGTAGCGGCCGGCCGAGTGGTGGATCCCGGACGAGGAGGAGGACGACGCTGGCGCCGGCGCGCCGCTGGCCTGCCTGAAGGGCATGCGGCAGAGGTTCCAGAGCTTCCCGCCGCCGGAGTCGGCGGCGGGGGCGTACCTGTCGTCGCCGGAGATCGCCATGGGCGAGGAAGTTACTACTACCAGTTACCACGAGCGTGTGTAGTACGGAAGATGTGGTTGGGCTGCACTCTGCTTCGGTTCTCCCCCCCTCTCTCTCTCTTCTAAAGTGATCCTTCTTTCACCTCAGCTTTCGCTACATTACATTCTCCATCCTCGATCTCGCCTCTTTTTCATCTCTTCTCCGGTTGACTTTTCATTGATGGGCTGTGGACCGCGGCTTTATGCTGCTGCTGGCATAGTGAAACTAATCATGCACCCCGGATGGATCTGAAAAAAAAATTACAGACACCTTAAGAGCAACTCCAACCGGCCGACCCAAACGGATGGCGCTTTTGTCTGTTTTTGTCCGTTTGGGTCGGGCCGGTGGACACAAACGTCTGGTTTTGTATTTGGGTCGGCGTGGGCGCCCAACGCTGGTCCGACCCACTTTATCGGCGTGACAAAATAAAAGTATAATATGCATTTAATTAAAATAAAAGCCGGCCACGAAGGCCGGCGAAAGTCCACATTATATTAATTAACATTAAAAACTAAAAACTAGACGACACGCAGCCCTAGGCGTCCTCGTCGGTGTCTGCGTCGGGGCCGGTGAGGTCGATCAGCGTCGGCGCAGGGCCGGCCCAGGGGAACGTCGTGTTCTAAGGGCAGCGATGTCGGGCTGCGCCGCCGCTACTGGGCCTGGCGCGCCTCCTCTCCGGCCTCGCGCTTGAGCATCTGCAGGCGCTCGCCCTCCCGGCGCTCCTCGGCCAGCCGAACGCGGCGCCAGTGGTCGAGGTAGGCCGCCTCCTGCTCCTTCGTCGCCCCGAGCCAGATCGGCGGAGCGCTGAACCACTCGCGCACTACTCCGGTTCAGGAGTAGCGCTCGAGGGGAGCCGGCTCCTCCGGCTCAGCTTTGGGCAGGGACGGCGGGGTCACCGGCGGCACGACGCAGTCGCCCGCCGCGGAGAGGGCCATGGCCTCCGCCATGGCAGCCTGGAAAGCCGCCTCCTCCACCGCTCCTCCTCCTCGCTCTCCTTAATGGCGGCCTGGTAGGCGGCCTTGGCCTCCTGGTCCTCGTCGCGGACGACGAGCACGGGCGGCGGCAGGCTACGGTTGACGCCGCGGCCGCCGCGCCGCCTCGCCTCCTCGTGCTCGAAGGCGAACCATCGAGCCCAGTTGGGCGAGTCGACGGCGTAGTGCGGTTCGGCGCTGCTCCGGCGTCAGCAACGCCCGCCGGCGCCGCACCTCCTCCGCATGGGCCCTCGCCGGCCGCGGCGCCGCCGGCACTGGGATCCTCTCCGGATCCAAATGCCAGTCATGCGGCAGCGTCGCGTCGGGGTATGGCAGAGGCACACGGTGCTGCCAGTGCCACTTGGCCTGGTGCACCGGCACATTGATGCGCTGCCTCTGCCGGGGAGCGCGCGGCGGCGCGGGGAGGGTGGGGGAATGGCGGGCGGGGGCCTTGCCCTTGCCGCTGCTGCCGATGCCGGAGAAGAAGCCCATGCTGGTGGTGGCTAGGGTTGTCGCCGGCGTGAGGGCAGGGGTGGTCAGATTGGGACGGGGGCGAGTGGCAGTGGATGAGGACGGCCCCGCCGCACACCCGACTTAAAAAAGGACGACCGCCTTCGCTGACGCGTGGGCCTAAGGTGGCGGTCGTCATAAATAATGTTGACCGTCGAAGTTGGACGGCCGTCAGATGAGTACGCGGCGGACAGCGAGAAGGCGCACGAGGCGTCCGTTCGGCGTCCGCACCGACGCATTTTGGGCGCAAATTTGGGCCGTAAATGCGTCGGCGCGGACGCGATTTGGGTATGGGTCCGCGCGTTGGGTCGCCTCTTTTATCCGCGCCGACCCAAACGAACGGCGACGGACGAAATGAGTCGCCCCATTGGAGTTGCTTTAACTGGCGGAAGTGGTGTTACTGTACCATAAAAAAGCAGCAGTGGAAATAAATGAGCTCACTCATATAGTAACATGTCGCGGTAAGACTTTAGTTCGACTAATATCTCCCAAAATAGCAAGGTTAAGGGAAATTGATGCCGGTTGCGGTAGCACATGCTCCTGGCTCGCAACATTAATTCACTGTTTCCATTGCTAAAGAATTCAAAACACACAGAGACACGTGACTAAGTACTTCCTATGATCTTTCTTACTCTCTACATAAGAATTGTGTGGAGTCAAACTTCATAAAGCTTGATCATATTTATATAAAAATATATAAACATCTACAATAATGAAGTTAAAAAAAATAAGTTCACGGCGCATCTAATGATATTGATTTTGTATTGTGAATGTTGATATTTTTGTATAAAGTTGATCAAATTTTACGAAGTTTGACTTCAGCAAATCCTATATCCGGAGTAAAAAGGACCGGAGGGAGTACTATGCTTAGATTTTTTTTAAGTCGTGTACCTTGAGGCTCCGGTTCATTGAAAAAAAGAGTTGTCTCGCTAATTTATTTCAACTTTGGCAAAAAAGGTTACAACACGCCCATAAGTTAGAGCATCCCGGCTAGCCTAGCTACCCATAACACCCACACATCATCGAGGAGAGGACACCATCGAGGTTGCCTGCAATGTCATCATCACCATCTCTTCGCGAGCAGGCAACTACGACTTCATCATGAAGGACCCATTGAAAGTGTATTGTTTTCTCGATGGTACTCTTGTGTTGATTACAATAGGGTTAGTGATGATTGAAGTCGGTTATCAAGTTTATCTCAGGACATTGGTCTTTCAGTGATTGTCTACATACTTGCTTGACCCCCTATTTCAAAGAAGACAAAAGGTCTCGGTTTCCGAAGACTCGGATGCTCTTTGGTTTATTTGAGTCATAGGGCAATTGCACTATTAAGAGGGGTCGAGATGTTTGAGGAAGTTAGGGATCATACATACCCCACTGTGCCAAGTCTTTGGGGGGTGCTACCTCTTGAGCATGCGTTGGTTTTCCCTTGAAGAGGAAAGGGTGATGCAGCAAAGTAGTGTAAGTATTTCCCTCAGTTTTTAAGAACCAAGGTATCAATCCAGTAGAAGACTACACACAAGTCCCTAGTACCTGCACAAACAATCAAGAATATTGCAACCAACGCGATAAAGGGGTTGTCAATCCCTTCACGGCCACTTACAAAAGTGAGATCTGATAAAGATAATAAGATAAATATTTTTGATATTTTTGTTGTATAGATGGAAAAGTAAAGATTGCAAAAATAAACGGCAACAAAAATAGCACATTGGCGGGAGATTAATATGATGAAAATAGACCCGGGGGCCATAGGTTTCACTAGTGGCTTCTCTCAAGATAGCAAATTCTACGGTAGGTGAACAAATTATTGTCGAGCAATTGATAGAAAAGCGCATAGTTATGAGAATATCTAGACATGATCATGTATATAGGCATTACGTCTGTGACAAGTAGACCGAAACGATTCTACATCCACTACTATTACTCCACACATCGACCGCTATCCAGCATGCATCTAGAGTATTAAGTTCATAAGAACAGAGTAACGCATTAGGCAAGATGACATGATGTAAAGGGATAAACTCAAGCAATATGATATAAACCCCATCTTTTTATCCTCGATGGCAACAATACAATACGTGCCTTGCTGCCCCTGCTGTCACTGGGAAAGGACACCGCAAGATTGAACCCAAAGCTAAGCACTTCTCCCATTGCAAGAAACATCAATCTAGTAGGCCAAACTAAACTGATAATTCGAAGAGACTTGCAAATATATTAAATCATGCATATAAGAATTCAGAGAGGAATCAAATATTGTTCATAGATAATCTTGATCATAAACCCACAATTCATCGGATCTCGACAAACACACCGCAAAAAGAATTACATCAAATAGATCTCCAAGAAGATCGAGGAGAAGTTTGTATTGAGATCCAAAGAGAGAGAAGAAACCATCTAGCTAATAACTATGGACCCGAAGGTCTGTGGTAAACTACTCACACATCATCGGAGAGGCTATGGTGTTCATGTAGAAGCCCTCCGTGATCGATTCCCCCTCCGGCGGAGCGCCGAAAAAGTCCCCAAGATGGGATCTCACGGGTACAGAAGGTTGCGGCGGTGGAAATAAGGTTTCGTGGTGCTCCTGGATGTTTTCAGGGTATATGAGTATATATAGGCGAAAGAAGTAGGTCGGTGGAGCCACGAGGGGCCCACGAGGGTGGGGGGCGCGCCTACCCCCTTGGGCGCGCCCTCCTACCTCGTGGCCGCCTCGTTGCTTCCTTGACGTCCACTCCAAGTCTCCTGGATTGCGTTTTTTCCAAAAACGATCCTCGCGAAGGTTTCATTCCGTTTGGATTCCGTTTGATACTCCTTTCCTGCGAAACACTGAAATAGGCAAAAAAACAGCAATTTGCACTGGGCCTTCGGTTAATAGGTTAGTCCCAAAAATAATATAAAAGTGCATAATAAAGCCCATTAAACATTCAAAACAGATAATATAATAGCATGGAACAATAAAAAATTATAGATACGTTGGAGACATATTAAGCACCCCCAAGCTTAATTCCTGCTCGTCCTCGAGTAGGTAAATGATAAAAACAGAATTTTTGATGTGGAATGCTACCTAACATAATTTTCTAAGTAATTCTCTTTATTGTGGCATGAATGTTCAGATCCGAAAGAATCAAGATAAAAGTTTAATATTGACATAAAAATAATAATACTTCAAGCATACTAACTAAGCAATTATGTCTTCTCAAAATAACATGGACAAAGAAAGCTTATCCCTACAAAATCATATAGCTGGCTATGCTTCATTTTCGTCACACAAAAATGCTCTCATCATGCACAACCCCGATGACAAGCCAAGCAATTGTTTCATACTTTAGTAATCTCAAACTTTTTTTAACTTTCACGCAATACATGAGCGTGAGCCATGGACATAGCACTATGGGTGGAATAGAATATAATGATGGGGGTTGTGTGGAGAAGACAAAAAAGGAGAAAGTCTCACATTGACGCGGCTAATCAACGGGCTAGGGAGATGCCCATCAATTGATGTCAATGCAAGGAGTAGGGATTGCCATGCAACGGATGCACTGGAGCTATAAATGTATGAAAGCTCGACAAAAGAAACTAAGTGGGTGTGCATCCAACTTGCTTGCTCACGAAGACCTAGGGCATTTGAGGAAGCCCATTGTTGAAATATACAAGTCAAGTTCTATAATGAAAAATTCCCACTAGTATATGAAAGTGACAAAATAAGAGACTCTCTATCATGAAGATCATGGTGCTACTTTGAAGCACAAGTGTGGAAAAAAGGATAGTAGCATTGTCCCTTTTATTTCTTTTCTCTTTTTTGGGCCTTTCTCTCTTTTTTATTTTTTTATTTGGGACAATGCTCTATTGATGATGATCATCACACTTCTATTTATTTACAACTCAATGATTACAACTCGATACTAGAACAAAATATGACTCTATATGAGTGCCTCCGACGGTGTACCGGGATGGGCAATGAATCAAGAGTGACATGTATGATAAATTATGCATTGTGGCTTTGCCACAAATACGATGTCAACTACATGATCATGCAAGGCAATATGACAATGATGAAGCGTGTCATAATAAATGAAACGGTGGAAAGTTGCATGGCAATATATCTCGGAATGGCTATGGAAATGCCATAATAGGTAGGTATGGTGGCTGTTTTGAGGAAGATATAAGGAGGTTTATGTGTGATAGAGCATATCATATCACGGGGGTTGGATGCACCGGCGAAGTTTGCACCAACTCTCAAGGTGAGAAAGGGCAATGCACGGTACCGAAGAGGCTAGCAATGATGGAAAGGTGAGAGTGCGTGTAATCCATGGGCTCAACATTAGTCATAAAGAACTCACATACTTATTGAAAAAATCTACAAGTCATAAAAAATCAAGCATTACACGCATGCTCCTAGGGGGGTAGATTGGTAGGAAAAGACCATCGCTCGTCCCCGACCTCCACTCATAAGGATGACAATCAAAGAACACTTCATGTTTCAAATTTGTCACACAACATTTACCATACGTGCATGCTACGGGACTTGCAAACTTCAACACAAGTATTTCTCAAATTCACAACTACTCAAGTAGCACGACTCTAATATTACCACCTTCATATCTCAAAACAATCATCAAGTATCAAACTTCTCATAGTATTCAATGCACTTTTTATGAAATTTTTATTATACCCATCTTGGATGCCTATCATAGTAGGTCTAATTTTATAGCCAAAGCAAATTACCATGCTGTTCTAAAGGACTCTCAAAATAATATAAGTGAAGCATGAGAGATCAATAATTTCTATAAAATAAACCACCACCGTGCTCTAAAAGATATAAGTGAAGCACTAGAGCAAAAATTATTTAGCTCAAAAGATATAAGTGAAGCACATAGAGTATTCTAATACATTCCGATTTATGTGTGTCTCTCCAAAAGGTGTGTACAGCAAGGATGATTGTGGTAAACTAACAAGCAAATACTCAAATCATACAAGACGCTCCAAGCAAAACACATATCATGTGGTGAGTAAAAATATAGCCTCAGGTAAAGTTACTGATAGACGAAGATGAAAGAGGGGATGGCTTACAGGGCATCCCCAAGCTTAGGCTTTTGGTTGTCCTTGAATTTTACCTTGGGGTGCCTTGGGCATCCCCAAGCTTAGGCTCTTGCCACTTCTTATTCCAAAATTCATCAAATCTTTACCCAAAAACTTGAAAACTTCACAACACAAAACTCAACAGAAGATCTCATGAGCTCCGTTAGTATAAGAAAACAAATCACCACCTTAAGGTACTGTAATGAACTCATTCTTTATTTATATTGGTGTTAAACCTACTGGATTCCAACTTCCCTATGGTTCTTACCCCCGATACTAGCCATAGATTCATTAAAATAAGCAAACAACACACGAAAAACAGAATCTGTCAAAAACAGAACAGTCTGTAGCAATCTGAGTTGTTCGAATACTTCTGGAACTCCAAAAATTCTGAAAAATTAGGACAACCTAGATAATTTATATATTGATCTACTGCAAAAATAATTGGCAATTTATCATGTTCTGATGAATTTTAACAATTTGTTTCGTGAGCGCAAAGTTTCTGTCTTTTTCAGCAAGATCAAACAATTATCACCCAATAAGATCCTATTGGTTCTACTTGGCACAAACAATAATTAAAACATAAAAACACATCCAAACAAAGGCTAGATGAATTATTTATTACTAAACAGAAACAAAAAGCAAGAAACAAAAATAAAATTGGGTTGCCTCCCAACAAGCGCTATCGTTTAACGCCCCTAGCTAGGCATTGATAATTTCGATGATGCTCACATGAAAGACAAGAATTGAAGCACAAAGAGAGCATCATATAGCATATGAAAAACACATCTAAGTCTATCATACTTCCTATGCATAGGCATCTTATAGGCAAATAAATTATCAAGACAAGCAAAAACTAGCATATGCAAGAAAGAAGCGAGAAACAATAATAATCTTAACATAATGAGAGGTAATGTAGTAACATGAAAATTTCTACAACCATATTTTCATCTCTCATAATAATTACATGTGGGATCATGTTCAGATTCAACAATATATCTCTCACATAAAATTTCTTCTACATGATCCACATGCATGCAAAGTTGACACTCTTCGAAAATAGTGGGAATATCATTAACTAAAGTCATGACCTCTCCGAACCCACTTTTATCAAAAACTTCATAAGATTGAACATTATCCATATATGTGGGATCTAAATTTGACACTCTTCCAAACCCACTTTCAGTATTATTGCAAACATTATTATCAATCTCATATTCATCATGGGGCTTAAATAAATTATCAAGATCATAAGAAGCATTATCACCCCAATCATGATCATTGCAACAAGTAGAGGACATAGCAAAACTAGCATCCCCAAGCTTAGGTTTTTGCATATTATTAGCACAATTTACATCATGCTCTTTATTCAATGATCTATCACGAATCGCTTCATAAAGTACTTCATCACAATTTTCAGATTCACGAATTTCAAGCAAAACCTCGTAAAGATAATCTAGTGCACTCAACTCACTAGCAATAGGTTCATTATAATTGGATATCTTAAAGAGATAAGCAAGTGGATGAGGATCCATAAACTTTTAGCAAGCAAAGATGCAAGCAAAAAGAAGGTACATGGTAACACAAGATCGAATGGAAGAAGGGCGAAAGAAAAGGGCAAATCTTGTGAAGTGGGGTAGAGGAAAACGAGAGACAAATGGCAAATAATGTAATGCGAGGGAGAAGAGTTTATGATGGGTACTTGGTATGTCTTGACTTGTGCGTAGATCTCCCCGGCAACGACGCCAGAAATCCTTCTTGCTACCTCTTGAGCATGCGTTGGTTTTCCCTTGAAGACGAAAGGGTGATGCAGCAAAGTAGCGTAAGTATTTCCCTCAGTTTTTGAGAACTAAGGTATCAATCCATAGGAGACTACACGCAAGTCCCTAGTACCTGCACAAACAATCAAGAACCTTGCAACCAACGCGATAAAGGGGTTGTCAATCCCTTCACGGCTACTTGCAAAAGTGAGATCTGATAAAGATAATAAGATAAATATTTTTGGTATTTTTATTGTATAGATGGAAAAGTAAAGATTGCAAAAATAAACGCGACAGAAATAGCACGTTGGCGGGAGATTAATATGATGAAAATAGACCCGGGGGCCATAGGTTTCACTAGTGGCTTCTCTCAAGATAGCAAATTATACTGTGGGTGAACAAATTACTGTCGAGCAATTGATAGAAAAGCGCATAGTTATGAGAATATCTAGGCATGATCATGTATATAGGCATCACGTCCGTGACAAGTAGACCGAAACGATTCCGCATCTACTACTATTACTCCACACATCGACCACTATCAAGCATGCATCTAGAGTATTAAGTTCATAAGAACAGAGTAACACATTCGGCAAGATGACATGACGTAGAGGGATAAACTCAAGCAATATGATATAAAACCCCATATTTTTATCCTCGATGGCAACAATACAATACGTGCCTTGCTGCCCCTGCTGTCACTGGGAAAGGACACCGCAAGATTGAACCCAAAGCTAAGCACTTCTCCCATTGCAAGAAACATCAATCTAGTAGGCCAAACAAAACTGATAATTCGAAGAGACTTGCAAATATATTAAATCATGCATATAAGAATTCAGAGAGGAATCAAATATTGTTCATAGATAATCTTGATCATAAACCCACAATTCATCGGATCTCGACAAACACACCGCAAAAAGAATTACATCAAATAGATCTCCAAGAAGATCGAGGAGAAGTTTGTATTGAGATCCAAAGAGAGAGAAGAAGCCATCTAGCTAATAACTATGGACCCGAAGGTCTGTGGTAAACTACTCACACATCATCGGAAAGGCTATGGTGTTCGTGTAGAAGCCCTCCGTGATCGATTCCCCCTCCAGCGGAGCGCCGGAAAAGTCCCCAAGATGGGATCTCACGGGTACAGAAGGTTGCGGCGGTGGAAATAAGGTTTCGTGGTGCTCCTGGATGTTTTCAGGGTATATGAGTATATATAGGCGAAAGAAGTAGGTCGGTGGAGCCACGAGGGGCCCACGAGGGTGGGGGGCGCGCCTACCCCCTTGGGCGCGCCCTCCTACCTCGTGGCCGCCTCGTTGCTTCCTTGACGTCCACTCCAAGTCTCCTGGATTGCGTTTTTTCCAAAAACGATCCTCGCGAAGGTTTCATTCCGTTTGGATTCCGTTTGATACTCCTTTCCTGCGAAACACTGAAATAGGCAAAAAAACAGCAATTTGCACTGGGCCTTCGGTTAATAGGTTAGTCCCAAAAATAATATAAAAGTGCATAATAAAGCCCATTAAACATCCAAAACAGATAATATAATAGCATGGAACAATCAAAAATTATAGATACGTTGGAGACGTATCAGGGGGGTAAAATCCTAGGCTGATTTGCTTGAGTGCTAGCGCTCCAGGGTCGCCAGGTTTCACGGACGAGGTCACCGGAGTCCTTGGTGTCGTGGATATAACCGTGATAATACTATTGGATGGTGTGTATAGAGGCAATCGTATCTATCAAATAGTACGGATATGAGTACACACAAGGGTTTATACGGGTTCAGGTCATATTCGGTCACGGTAATACCCTACTCCTGTGGTGCTCTTCGCTTGTGGCATAGGTTACAATGTGAGAGAGTTTGGCCTCCAGCCCGGTGCCCTCCTCCCGGCTTATATAGAGTGCGCTAGGAGGGGTCTCATAACGGGCTCGTATTAATGCTATTGGTACCCATATGCACGACTGACTGTCCATGGCTATTGTAAGTGCATATAGTGCCCCCTTACTGGATTTGGAATATTGAAGACAAATGGGTTAAGGGACTAATGTGTTTATTAATGTACACAGGAGATATAGTCCCTGGAGATTTGGTTTAACCGACAAAAGACCACCCTAAAATTGTATTTCTTCAGGTGAAGAATTTGTGCGACCTTTAGAGAAATTGAAGTGAAGAATTGGAAGCGTGAAGACTTTTGTTTTCGTAGTTTCTTTCTTCTTATTTGAGTCATAGTAAAAACCGTACTGTTAAAGGGGGTCTAGGTGATACATATATCGTATTTCTGAAGTGATGCTCAAACTTGCACATATCCTACCACTTCGAGTGAAGCCCTTGGAAATCTCTGGCAGTGTTGACGAATTTGCGAGTGACGGAGACACAGTTCTTATGGTCACTGATAAATTTGGTCAGACTGAGGAGTTAGGATTTCGCCACTGTGATCTGCCTATCGTGGGGAAATTGAGTGCCCCGACGAATTTGAGAGTCCAAATTTCTGGCCGTCGTTGTGTTGTGTGCCAACTGTCGAGTGGATCCTTATCCTGACAATGGTCATGTCCGAAGGGGCATTTATGACAATTCATGTCAGGTTGTCCTTGGCTATAAATAGCACCCCAACCACTTGTTGGTTGGCTGCTCTAGAGAGAGATTGACATTTGTCATTTGAGAGCAACCCTTTCTCTAACGACTTTGTGAGAAATTCAAGTGAGGAAAAACCCAACTGGAGCCAAGGTGACTAAGCATCACTGAAGAGTTTGATCTGTGTGATCCTATGACTGTTACCTTTGAAGATTATCATTGTGGTGTGTCGGTGAACAAGTCTGTGAAGGTTTTGGAAGTCTACCTTGAAGACTCACCACGAGTGATTGGCCGAGGTCTGTTGTGACCTTAGCTCAAGAGGAATACAGTGAAAACTAAGTGTCTTCAGAGTTCAAGCTCGACCACCTCGACCAGACATACAATTTATACAACAACTGGAACTGGTCTACCAAATCATCGTGTCATCACCGAGCCTATTTGGTTTCAAAATCCTCACTCCTTTAGTTTTTGTTATTCCGCTGCTGAAGAATTTGTGATCTACCATCTGAAGAATTTGTATTGAAGACTTTTTATCATGTTGCGCTTCATTTCTTCAGTTCATCTTCTGTATGTCTAAATGTTTGCATGATTGCATGTTCTTCACCTGCATCTATCTTGTATGCATGGTTTATGTTTCTGTGATGAACTAGTATCATTCCTGTTTCTATTTCTTCATGGTGATTTTCATCAAAATCTTTGGAGTTTGACGAATTTCTAAAAATCTCCCATTCACCCCCCTCGGGAAGTAAACATGCGCTTTCAATTGGTATCAGAGCAAGGTACTCCCTTGTTCTATGTGATTTTGGTTTAACCGCCTGGAGTTTTAGATATGTCGACCGCAGGTATGATCAAGGTATCCGCTGTGTGCCCCATCTTTGATGGCACGGACTATCCCTACTGGAAGAACAAGATGCGTATGCATCTTGAGGCCATTGAGAACGATCTTTGGTTTGTTGTCCAGAATGGGGTCCCTCTGATGGGTCCAAGTGTTAATGCCACTGATTTGAAGAGATTCAGGCAACTCGATTCTCAAGCAAAGAATTTCATTTGCGGGCATCTGAACAAAGGACAATATGGCAGAGTGAGTGCCCTGGAAACATCGAAGCTTATCTGGGATAGGCTTTCCAAGGTCAATGAAGGAGTTTCAACTCAACGCGACTCCACAATTGATGTTCTTCACAATCTCTCCAATCCCTTCAAGAGGCTCGACAATGAAAATGTCCAACAAACCTTCGACCACCTCACTTATATCTCCAATGAGATTTAGGCTCTTGGTGTTGCTGACATCATTGAACACGAGGTGTTGAGGAAGTTTCTGAGGTCCCTTGACAGTTTCTTTGACACCTTGGCCCTGTTGACTCAAGAGTGTCCTGATTACAAGCAACTTGATCAGACTGATATTCTTGAGAGGCTCAATACTCATGAATTTCAACAAGACGAGAAGAGAGATATCTATGTCCCCAGCTATGGATGACCACGCGCACTGAAGGCAGAAGCAAAAGCCAAGGAAATTTCTTCATCTGAATAAGAATCTGACTGCAATTCTGGTGGTGCTGAAGAAATTGGCAGAGAACTTGCAATGTTGGTCAGGAAATTCCAAAAGTTTTCAAAGAAAAGCCTCTTTGGAAAGTCTTCATAGTATGACTCGAAGAATAGTGGAGAAGCTTCTTCTCGGGACTACAAGAAGAGAACCTGCCACAAATGCAAGAAGTCTGGCACTACATTGCTGATTGCCCTCTATGGGAAAAAGAATCAAAGAAGAAAAAGAAGAATAGGGATGATGCCTCTGATGACAAAAAGAAGAAATCGTCAAAGTCTTCATCAAAATCTTCATCATGCAAGAAGAGCAGTTCCAGCAGAGCTCGTGCGTTCATTGAGAAGGAAATTGATTCCGAGGAAGAATCTAATAACGAGGAAGCAGAGGAATCTGAGGAGTCAAACTCTAGGGTGGCGGGCCTAGCTCTCGCTACTGAGTTCGTTAGCAAGTCCACCTTCACCCTAAAGGCAATGGCATCTCCGCCAATAATGATGACTGTGATGACGACTACACTCCCACCTATTGCTTCATGGCCAAAGGTGCAAAGGTACCTCTCGAGAAGCTTACTTTGACACTTCCAGTGATGACGACTCTGAATGTGTGATAGCCCACAAGTATAGGGGATCAATTGTAGCCTTTCTCGATAAGTAAGAGTGTCGAACCCAACGAGGAGCTAAAGGTAGAAGAAAATATTCCCTCAAGTTCTATCGACCACTGATACAACTCTACGCGAGATTACCGTCCTATCCACAACCGACTAATATTGCTGTGATATAGGAAATTTTAAATGGGGGCTAAGTTTGTAAATTTCCTTGCATTTGAGACAAGCGCACCCTGAAGACATGGTTCCCCCCTTCCTCTCTCCCTCCATTTCCCAATTCATACTCCGTGGGCGCCAAAACACCCTCTCCACCCTAGCCTCCTCCGTCCGCCACCCCATCCACCGTCGTCCTCCTCCACCATGCCGGAGCTGATACCCCGATGCCGTCGTCCATTACAAGAGATCGATCTCTCTCATCCACGGCTTCGGACCGGGATCCTTGCATCCCGTTGAGGGAGTCCTGGACTAAGGGGTCCTCGGGCGTCCGGCCTGTTATCCATGGGCCGGACTGATGGGCTGTGAGACATGAAGGCCGAAGACTGTACTCGTGTCCGGATTGGACTCTACTTGGCGTGGAAGGCAAGCTTGGCAACCGACTATGAAGATTCCTTCTTATGTAACCGACTCTATGTAAACCCTAGATTCCCCCCGGTGTCTATATAAACCGGAGGAGTTAGTCCGGAAAGGATACACATTACCATAGTCATATAGGCTAGACTTCTAGGGTTTAGCCATTACGATCTCGTGGTAGATCAACTCTTGTAATACTCATATTCATCAAGATCAATCAAGCAGGAAGTAGGGTATTACCTCCATAGAGAGGGCCCGAACCTGGGTAAACATCGTGTCCCCCGTCTCCTGTTACCATCAACCCTTGACGCACAGTTCGGGACCCCCTACCCGAGATCCGCCGGTTTTGACACCGACATTGGTGCTTTCATTGAGAGTTCCACTGTGCCGTCGACGAAAGGTTTGATGGCCCCTTCAATCATCTATAGTGACGCTGTCCAAGGAGAAACTTTTCTCCCCAAACAGATCTTCGTGTTTGGCGGCTTCGTACTGCGGGCCAACTCGCTTGGCCACCTGGAGCAGGTCAGTAGCTATGCCCCTGGCCATCAGGTCAGATTTGGAAGCTTGAACTATGTCGCGGATATCCGTGGAGACTTGATCTTCAATGGATTCGAGACCGCGGCGATCGCTCCCCCTCGTCCCGATGAACATGACCTAAATCTGTTATCGGACCAAGTTCTGGGGATGGTTCCTGTAACTGCTACGACCTTAGATCCGGAGCAGTTTTCACCATCCGAAGCCACAGAGTCCGTGGCGTTGGAGCCGCACACAGACTCAACACCAGGCAATATCAGCGTCAACGGAATTTCGGACTCGTCTCCGGCTATAAGTTCCGAACCTTGCGCACCCCCGGACACCGAGTTGGATCGGTTATCAATCATCGATTTCGGTGCCGCAGATGTCTTCCAACACTCGCCCTTCGGCGATATGCTGAATTCGTTGAAAAACCTGTCCCCGATGGGGGACTCATGGCCGAACTATGTCCGGTTCGAGCTAGAGGCAGATAATGGAGAATTTCGCTTCCCACCAGCCACCCACTTCATAGCCACTGTCGAGGACTTAACCGACATGCCCGCTTCTGGCTCCGAAGACATTGATAGTATAGACAACGATGCCGACAAGGAGCAAGGCCAAGACCCGCTAGTCATTAGGCGTGGGACGGCCATCCCCTCATACGAAGTGTACATGATCGATACACTTAAAAAGTCTCGCGACAATGACAAGGGAGATCCAATCGAGAATAAAACTCCTGAGACACAGGCTAAATTCTGGCACCCCAAACGCCGCTCCAAGTCACGTCGCGGCAACAATGGCACTGGAGAAAATAGTACTCCGGACGTCGCCGAAAGCAATGAAGACCCTGTAGGAGCAATATCCGGGCAGGAGGAACAGGAAAATGGGCAAGCCAACCCCAATGAACAGGCCCTGCCCAGCGACGGCTCGGAGGACGACAACTACCTTCCGCTCTCCGAAGATGAGGTAAGCCTCGGCGACGAAGACTTCATCGTACCCAAAGAGCCCCTCGAGCAGGAGCGCTTCAAGCGCAGGCTGATAGCTACGGCAAGGAGCCTGAAAAAGAAGCAGCAGCAGCTTCAAGCTGACCAAGACCTACTCAACGACAGATGGACCGAAGTCCTGGTCACCGAAGAATACGGCCTTAGTGGACTAGCCAAAAGCTACCCAAAGCACAGATTGCTATACCAGTCCGATGACGGGGCGTTGGAGCCCATACCATCGTCACACAATGTGGTAGGTCGCCGACAACTCTGTCCGGATAAAGAGGCAACTCAAGCCGAACACCAGACCGCCCCACCTCACCGTAAAGGCAAGAACAACGCAGGTCACGTGTCGGAGTAAATGGCCACGGGTAGCCTAACCGACTACCCTTGGCTCTTCCGAAAAATTATCAGGCCTTTGGGCCTTCAAGTACTCCAAGCATTTGGGCTGCCTTCCCTGGCCGGCTACCTCTGAAGCCGACCCAGCCTCAAGCAACCCCTCCCCAGGACGACTGCGGGGTGGCCGACTCCAAGAAGCCGGCCAAGAAGGACGCCGACTCCTAGGAGTCGGCCGAGACCACAACCACCGAAGCTGTTCCCACATAACGGCGACAAGACGGGGTGTGGCCACAGTGCGGCCCACTACCCCCGAAGCCCGAGGCGGGCATGGCTACAGGAGGCCGTACGGGACGGCCGTCTCCCGTGCGGCTCGGCACTGTAGCCATGTCAGCCTCGACGTCATCCACGACAGATTCCCGTACGACCCACGGGTGGCTGGCCCCTTCAGCCAGAGAGAGGCGTGAAGGCGGCCCGGTCTTTCCCAGTCGGCCAAGGGCGTAGCCGGCTCCCAGAAGCCGGCTACTCCCTTCCTCGAAGCAGGAGCCCCATTAAGGAGACAAGACGAGGTAGGGCTACAGTGAGAGCCCCCAAGGCGGCCCGGTCTTTCCCAGTCGGCCAAGGGCGTAGCCGGCTCCCAGAAGCCGGCTACTCCCTTCCTCGAAGCAGGAGCCCCATTAAGGAGACAAGACGAGGTAGGGCTATAGTGAGAGCCCCCAAGGCGGCCCACTGTAGCCACGCTTACCTCGACAAAGCCCTCGTCATCAGAGGCGAGGCTACAGTAAGCAGCCGCCGACAAGACCCTAGGCGGTGGGGCCGGCCTGTCGACCAAGAAGCCGGCAGCCGGCGGGACCCACCAGCCGGCGGGACCCAATTGCCGGCGGAGAAGTCGGCAAGCGTAGACACTGACGGCTGGGACCAGCTCCCAGTCGGATTACCATTGTACCCCCGGGGGGTAGGCCTATATAAACCCCCCGGAGCACCCATGCAAAGGGTTGGCCTCTGAGCATAGTTGGCTTCTAAGCATAGCACACACACCATAGATAGAGAGAAGTAAGAACTAGCCTTGTTCTTCTTCTCCCTTGAACTCGAACAGCTCTAGGAGCTATTGTAGCTACCTTCACTGATCTAGTGATCATGCGGAGACCCCGCAGAGCAGGACTAGGGGTGTTATCTCCTCGGAGAGCCCCGAACCTGGGTAAGATCCGCCGGCGTGCATGTCTTCGCCTCATCCCGTTTCCAGGCACCGGCGACGTCTTATTGGCACCCACACAGATAAGCCATCCCTTGGCATATGTCGCACCAACCACCCAACATTTGGCGCCCACCGTGGGGCCAGGTGCACCGTCGTCCGGAGGCCTGTTCTGGACGGGAACCCTCTTCCTCCCCCGCGAGCGCAGCCAGCCAGCTGCGCCCGATGGCGTTTGCCACGACGTGCTGCAAGGCGACGACGACGCCTGCGCGGCGAGCTGCCTCGCCGATCAGCTCGGCGAGACTCGCATCTCCGACGAGCCTGCGTCCGACGCAGGCACCGACTACCCCGAGAGCCGCCTCGTCAGCCTCCTCGACCAACTCCACGTCTCCAGCGAGCCTGCTGCAGACATGGAGTCGGTCGGCTCCACCACCCGATGCTCATCGACTCCGACACAGCATCGCTCGACGCCTACCCCTCCGACGTGGTGGTCTTCGACGACCCCCTCCCTCGAGCTGACAGTGGAAGCAGCGCTGTCACCGAAGTGCTGGTCATCAGCCACGTCGCCAACTCGGGCGAGAACGCCCACGACGCCCTGCAAGCGACAATGCATGACCTCTCCGTCCCCACCCCGGCCAATGCCGACGCCGAGACCCTGGAGGCGCGCCGCCTCGCCCTCATCACGGAGGGCCAGAAGATAGCCTCCATGAGACGCCTCACCGAGGCCCACCAGCGCGAAGTCGACCGCGCCGGCGCCTAGCGGCCCGAGCCGAGCCGGCTTCGTCCAGAAGGGCGGCGCGGCCGTTGCCAGCATGCTGGGCGCAGATCGCCCCGTCTACGCCACCCCGCTCGAGAATCTGCGAGCCGCTCAGGCGGCTGCAGAGGAGCTCAATGGGCTGGGAGCCGATGAGCTCCCCTACATGACAAGACGGATCCAGCAGCTGATCGACGCGGCTGCAGAACGGCACGAAGCCGGCGCCCGTGCTGATAGTCATCCCCCGCGCCGGGAGCACGCCACGACGTCCCGCTCGCCGACTGCGAGCGGCGCGCGCCAGAAGAAAGACAAGGAGCCGGCTGCTAGCCGCAGCCGGACTCGCATCACCATCGAGCGCGACGCGGAGGGCCGCCCTCGAGCAGTAGAACACCAAGGAAATCTGCCCCCTCCTCTGCCTCGAAGAGAAAGGCACCTCACTCCGCCGCCCATCACACATCCGACTCTTGGCGACCGACTCGGCCGCCGAGAAGGAGTCGGCGAGAATGACGCCCGCCACAAGATCGACCGCCTTGCTCGATCCTTGGCGTTAGAAGAAGAAGACGATGTCGGCCCGCCATGCTTTGGCCCCCGCATCCGCGACGAGCCCTTCCCCAAAGGGTTCTCGCTCCCCAGAGACACGCCCAAGTACAACGGCTCGGTGAAGCCGGAAGATTGGCTCATCGACTACTCCACGGCCGTCAGCATAGCCAACGGCAATCGGCGCGTCGCCGTGAAGTATGTCCCCCTCATGCTGCAAGGCACGGCACGCACATGGCTCAACAGTCTCAAGCCCTACAGCATCAACAGTTGGCTGGACTTCACCGAAGTCTTCGTCCGCAACTTCACCAGCACCTACAAGCGGCCTCCCAAGCCTCGCCAGCTCTCCCTCTGCGTCCAGGGGCCCAACGAGTCGACCCGCGACTACCTCACGCGATGGGCCGAGCTCCGCAACTCCTGCGAGGGAGTGCACGAGGTCCAGGCCATCGAGTACTTCACCGCCGGGTGCCGAGAGGGCACCCTCCTCAAGCACCGACTCCTCTGCGACGAGCCGGCTACCCTCGATGAATTGCTGGTCATCGCCGACAAGTACGCCACCGCCGACTCCTCAATGAAGACCGAGCTCCGAGTGGACGCCTCGGGGAAAGTGATTGCTCCGGCTCCCAAGACGCCGGCTGGCGACCCTAATCGGCGCCCCTACCAGAACGACCACAAGCGCAAGGGCCCCATGCCGACTTCCTCCAGTCGGCAGGTGGCCACAGTTGAAGACGAGCAGCCCGAAGATCGGCCCGCTCCCAAGAAGAAGGGCGGCCGGCCGCCCTGGCAGCCGTCTTTCTCCTACGAACAAGCTCTCGACGCCCCCTGCAAGTTCCACAGCGGCGCGAAGCCGTCCAAACACACAACCCGGAAATGCCACTGGCTCGCTCGCATCACCAAGGGCGAAGGGATGCTGCCGCCTCCGCCTCCCGGCCCGCCGCCTCCAGCCCCCCAGCAGCCGGCGGCTCGGCCGGCAGTCGGCGCCATCCAAGACGAATTCCCCGAAGAGCACGCCGCCTACGTCATCTTCACCAGTCAAGCCGACGACAAGCGCAGCCGATGCCGACAGCACCAAGAAGTGAATGCAGTCGCCTCTAGCACCGCCGAGTTCATGCACTGGTCAGAAAAGCCCATCAGCTGGAGCCAGGCCGACCACCCAGAGGTGATTCCTTCGCCTGGCTCTTACGCAATGGTCTTGGATGTCACCCTCGCGACGGAGAGGCGAGCTGCCAGATTTTCCCGCGTCCTGATAGACGGCGGAAGCAGTATCAACATACTGTACCGCGATACCATGGAGAAGCTGAACATCAAAGCGAAGCAGCTCATGCCGAGCCGCACCGTCTTCCATGGTATCGTACCCGGCCTGTCTTGCTCTCCGATCGGCAGGATCAAAATGGATGTTCTCTTCGGAGACAAAGATCATTTCCGCCAGGAAGCAATATGGTTCGAGGTAGTGGATTCGGAGAGCCCCTATCATGCACTGCTTGGCCGACCTGCTTTGGCCAAGTTCATGGCTGTGCCCCACTACGCCTACCTAAAGATGAAGATGCCGAGCTCGAAGGGGATCATCACGGTAGCCGGCGACTACAAGAAGTCCATCGAGTGTGCCATGGCCAGTAGCCGGCTGGCCGAGTCCCTCGTGGTGGCAGAAGAGAAGAAGATGTTGGAACGGGTTGTGGCCATGGCCGGCAAGCAGCCGGCCTTGTCCCCCAACCCCAAGGATTGTGATACGCAGGGCTCCTTCCAGCCTGCCAAAGAGACGAAGAAGATACCTCTGGACCCGGAGAACCCGGAGAGGTTCGCTGTGATTGGGCGAACTTGGACAGTAAATAGGAAGGCGAGCTCGTCGACTTCCTCCGTGAGAATCGAGACATCTTTGCATGGTCCCCAAAGGACATGCCGGGTGTCCCGAAGGATTTCGCCGAGCACAAATTACATGTCCGAGCTGATGCGAAGCCAGTCAAGCAATTCCTTCGCCGACTGTCAGAAGAGAAGCGAAGAATTGTGGGAGAAGAGATAGCCCGGCTCCTTGCCGCCGGCTTTATCCTGGAAGTGTTCTTTCCAGAGTGGCTTGCCAACCCAGTTCTGGTCCTGAAGAAGAATAACAAGTGGCGTATGTGTATAGACTACACAAGTTTGAACAAAGCCTGCCCAAAGGATCCGTTTGCTCTACCACGGATTGACCAAGTGATAGACTCCACAGCCGGATGTGAGCTGTTAAGTTTTTTGGATGCATACTCAGGGTATCATCAGATCAAGTTGGACCCGGCTGACCGCCTGAAGACAGCCTTCATCACACCCTTTGGAGCTTTCTGCTACCTGACAATGACATTCGGCTTGAGAAATGCCGGTGCCACTTTTCAGCGTTGCATGCAGAAATGTCTCTTGAAACAACTCGGCAGAAATGCCCACGTCTACGTAGACGAGATTGTGGTGAAGACAGAGAAGCGCGGTACCTTGCTGGAAGACCTGAAAGAAACATTCGCCAACTTGCGCCGATTCCAGATCAAGCTCAACCCCGAGAAGTGCGTGTTCGGAGTGCCAGCCGGCCAGCTGCTAGGCTTCCTGGTCTCCGAACGCGGCATTGAGTGCAACCCCGTCAAGATCAAGGCCATCGAGAGGATGGAGATTCCCACCAAACTGCGAGATGTGCAGAAGTTCACTGGCTGCTTAGCCTCTCTGAATCGTTTTATCAGCCGACTAGGCAAGAAGGCCCTCCCCCTGTACCGACTCATGAAGAAGTCCACTCACTTCGAGTGGAATGATCAAGCCGACCAAGCCTTCCATGAGTTGAAGAAAATGCTGACCACTCCGCCTGTCCTGGCTGCGCCGACTGAGAAGGAGCCCATGCTCCTCTACATCGCCGCGACTAGCCTAGTCGTCAGCACCGTTGTTGTGGTCCAGCGCCTGGAGGAAGGCTGAGCCCAGCTAGTCTAGAGGCCGGTCTACTATCTCAGCGAAGTACTATCCAGCTCAAAGCAAAACTACCCGCACTACCAGAAGATGTGCTATGGGGTGTACTTCGCTGCCAAGAAACTGAAGTCCTACTTCCAAGAGCACCCCATCACGGTCGTGTGCACCGCCCCGCTCGCCGAGATCATAGGCAGCCGGGATGCATCCGGCCGGGTGGCCAAATGGGCCATTGCATTGGCGCCCTACACGATCTTCTATCAACCCCGCACCGCCATCAAGTCGCAAGCATTGGCCGACTTCCTCGTCGACTGGGCCGAGACCCAGTACTTACCGCCGGCTCCCGACTCTGCCCATTGGTGGATGCACTTTGACGGGTCCAAGATGCGCACCGGCTTGGGAGCTGGCATCGTCCTCACCTCTCCCAAAGGCGACAAGCTCAAGTACACGCTGCAGATCCACTTCGCCGCCTCCAACAACGTGGCCGAGTACGAGGCGCTCGTACACGGGCTCCGGCTAGCCAAAGAACTCGGCATACGCCGGATCCTGTGCTACGGCGACTCAGACTTGGTGGTCCAGCAGTCGTCTGGCGACTGGGACGCCAAGGATGCGAACATGGCGAGCTACCGATTCCTCGTCCAGCAGATAAGCGGATATTTCGAGGGGTGCGAGTTCCTTCACGTGCCAAGGGCCGACAACGACCAAGCAGATGCCCTAGCACGGATCGGCTCCACCCGACAAGCCATACCGACTGGCGTCTCCCTCCAGCGCCTCCTCAAGCCGTCCATCAAGCCGTCTCCAGAGTCGGATTCCATCTTCGTACTGCCTGCACCAGATACAGCCGGATCCGACTGGAGAAATCCCGCAGGCGGCACGGGGACTTCGACAACTTGCCCGGGGACTGCCGTAGTGGCACCCGGCCCGGGGACTTCAGAACCCGGCCCGGGGACTGCAGCAGTTGGCCCGGGGACTGCAACGACACAAGAAGCGGTGGCCGACTCCAATTAAACACCCAACCCACCCACCCGAGTCATGGTGGCCACATTAACAGAAGAAGTCACAGCTCCCTCATGGGCCCAGCCCATCCTCAAGTTCCTAGTCAGCAGAAAGCTGCCGGCTGATGAGATCTCAGCAAGACTAGTGCAACGAAGAGCCGCAGCATACACAATAATCAACAGAGAGCTTGTGAAGCGCAGCGTCACTGGAGTCTTCCAGCGTTGTGTCGAGCCAGAAAAAGGAGTGGCAATCCTCAAAGACATCCACCAAGGCGAGTGCGGCCACCACGCAGCCTCAAGATCCCTTGTGGCCAAGGCTTTCCGCCATGGTTTCTTCTGGCTGACTGCCTTGGAGGATGCTAAAGATATAGTCAAGAGCTGCAGAGGATGCCAAGTTTTTAGTTCCAAGCAACACCTGCCGGCTTCTGCACTCAAGACCATTCCCCTCACCTGGCCTTTTGCCGTCTGGGGACTGGACATGGTGGGACCCTTCAAGACAGCCCGCGGCAGCCTGACACATCTACTTGTTGCTGTGGACAAGTTCACAAAGTGGATTGAAGCAAAGCCAATCAAGAAGCTCAATGGGCCGACTGCCGTAACATTCATCACCGACATCACCACTCGGTACGGCGTGCCCCACAGCATCATCACCGACAGCGGCACGAACTTTGCCAAAGGAGCACTGGCACGTTTCTGCGCGACGCAGGGCATCCGACTGGACTTAGCGTCCGTTGCCCACCCGCAGTCAAACGGCCAGGTCGAGCGAGCAAATGGACTCATCCTCTCCGGCATCAAGCCCCGACTGGTTGTACCACTAGAGCGATCGGCCGGCTGCTGGCTCGAGGAGCTGCCGGCTGTCCTCTGGAGTCTGCGCACTACACCCAACAAGTCAACCGACTTCACTCCATTTTTCCTCGTGTACGGCGCCGAGGCTGTCATCCCAACACACATCGAGTTCGACTCGCCTCGGATCACCATGTACACGGAGGAAGAGGCCAAAGAAGCAAGAGAAGACGGCGTGGACCTACTGGAAGAAGGCCGGCTGTTAGCACTCAGCCGGTCCGCCATCTACCAGCAAGGGCTGCGCCGCTACTACAACCGCAAGGTCAAGCCAAAATCCTTCCAAGAGGGCGACCTTGTGCTCCGGCTGATCCAGCGAACAGCCGGCCAACACAAGCTCTCGGCCCCTTGGGAAGGCCCCTTCGTCGTCAGCAAGGCACTCGGCAACGACTCCTACTACTTGATCGACGTGCAAAAACCAAGAGCACGCAAGAGAGACGACTCCGGCAAGGAGTCGGAGCGACCATGGAACGCAAACCTCCTAAGACAATTTTACAGCTAAAAAGCAGTATGTATCACGCTACCCTTTTGTATCAAGTACAAACCAACAGGCCCCCCGAACAGTACTCGGGGACTGCCTTTTTATTTATCTATGAATGACGAGTGTCATATCCATGAATGTATTATTACATTTTGAATTCTTGTCCGGCACCGGGTTCGACTAGTCGTCCCGGGGACTGGCCGCCTTGAGCTATATCGAAAGTTCTTCCTGAAGTCAGAAAAGTAGTGCGCCGGCTCCCAAGTCCTCTCTTGTTGAAAGTCGCAGCTCAAAGAACTGACTGTCCGACTAGCAAGAGGGAAGACAGAAAGGATGCCCACACGAAAAATGGCTAAGGAACAACGAACCTATATAGCAAAAAGACGGCCTCCAAACATGCCTGCCAGCTGCCAGAACAGTCGGCTGGCCGGCTTCCTAAAACACTTAAGCCTTAGTCCAACAAAGCTAGAGTACTCCCCCCCAATCGGCCAAGCACTCGCCGTCTATAGATTGCGGAGCAACTGTTGGACTGGGGAGGCGACAACCGAGGGAGGGCGGCAAAGGAAAGAGTAGAAGGACAAAGAGCAAAAGTACAAGGAAAGGCCGAATGCATAAGTTATATACATAAAAGCCGCCAACAGGCCGGCAACAGACATAAGTTCGAATACACCCAGTGGGTGGAATTGTGCGAATTTAACCAAACATTGTTCTAAAGAGTAATAAGACAGGAAAAGCAAAAGACGGCAGACTAGGGCGCGACATGAAGGCCGAGCTGGTCGGTGAAGGCGGCCTCGCCGGCTGAAGGAGTGGCCGCCTAGCGGGTCTCGGCTTGACCACCACCTACGACAGGCGACGCACTCGCGCGTGACGTGGTGCTGGAGGTGCGGTCAGGCTGAGGCTGGCCGGCTGCTCCACCAGCCGGCTCGGCGTCTTCACCCTCCTCCTCCTCTTCTTCACCCTCGTCGCTGGAGTCGATCTCCTCCGCCGAATCTTCGCCATGCTCCGGGTCCAGCCCGAACCACTCCTCCGGCTGGGCGACTCCATTGTCGTCCACCTCGGGGGCGAAGACGCTAGTGTCGGTGTAGTCGGCGATCGCCGAAGCCCGCCGAATGATGGCCGGCCGCGCCGGCTCCAGCTCCGTGTCGGCTTGCTGCCGCCAGGTAGCCAGCTGGTCCAGGCTCAGGCCGGGATACCAGGCCTTGACGAACTCCAGCGCCCGCCTAGCACCGGAGCGAGCCGCCGAGGCCTTCCAAGCTTCGAAGCGGCCGACTGCCACCTCCATCCAGTCGGCAGTCCGACTGGGGGTGCGAGGAACCGCTTGGCCGAGCCAGAGGGCAGCCAAGACCTGCGCCCCGGCACGTTGAAGACGGCGGAGCAGTCGGTGAGCCGGCTGGATGCGGGCCTGGATCGCCAAGAGCTGCTCCTCCAGCGAACGGCCGGCGGTCGGCGAGATCTCAAAGCCAGCCAGCCTTCGCGCCTGGCGGCGGGCCTCGATGTCTGGTTGGCAGCAGTAGAATAGCCAGGGAAATATTCTGCGCAAGCAAGAAGAAGAAAGGAAGAAAAGAACACCAAAATCAGAAAGCAAGCCAAAGTGGCAGACGGCAAGAAAGGACGGAGAGGTAGGCGGCTTACCGTCAACCAGATCTTCGATCTGGCCGTAGCCAGAGACCAGAGTCTGCCTGGCCTCAGCCCAGCCAGCCGCCTCCGTCTCGAACTCGGCCTAGAGAGTGGCTTCGCGATCCTGCGCAGCCTTCAGCGCCGCCTTGTGGCCTTCCTCCTAGTTGGCCAGCTTCTTGACCAGGCGGTCGCGCTCCTGCACCAAGGCGGCAAGCTCGGCATCCTTGGCCCGAAGAGCAGTCTGGGACTCCCCCAGCTGTGCCCTCAGACTGGCGTTGGCCGCTGCAGAGACGGCAGAAGAAGAGGAACAGTAAGAAGTCGTCAAGGAAGATCCGACCCGACTGCTCAGCAGTCGGCCCAAATCTCGGGGACTACACCCAGTGGGTGCGCTGACGCGCCCCCACATGAGATAAAGATCAAGTCACGTACCTCGGCTCTCAGTAAGGTCGGCGGTCTTCTGAGTCAGCTCCCGAGCCTGGGAGTTGAAGGCGGCCGCTCGAAGGTTGTGGTAGTCCTGCAAGATGGACAGAAGACCAAAGTAAGAACAAAAACAGCAAAGGCAAATCCTCCAAGAAGTTCCAAGCCGCCTGCTCAGCAGCCGACTCGGAACTCGGGGACTACACCCAGTGGGTGCGCTGGCACGCCCCCACGGAAGAAATCAAGATCGAGAGGAGAAATCAAGATAAAGAAGAAGCAAGATGGGAATACTAACCCGGATGGCCGCCCGCGTTGCGAGGAACTCGTCGGTGAACTGCCTCAGCGCCGCGGCTTGGCTTTGGAGCCGGGTCCGGACGTCTTGCGCAACCACGTTCACCACGGCCGTCCCTCCGCCTGGTGTGCACCCCGAGGTAGCGCTGGCCGCCTCCGCATCTCGGGCCGACGAGCTGGAACCCACGGCCGGCTGTGGCTCCGACGCGGCCTTCTGCGGCTCCGACGCGGCCTTCCCTGCACGCCGGCTCGACGGAATCCGGATCGCCGTCTTAGCCCTCGCGGCCGGCTCGCCCTCCGCCGACTGTGCAGGCGGCGGATCAGGCCGGCCGCCTTGGGCCGCCCCAGTTGGCGGGGTCGGCTCCGGCGCCTTCTCCAAGATGATGATGTCGTCGCCGCTTCCCCCCAGCCCTGGCTGGTCGCCGCTGGCTCCCCCTGGCGAGGGCTCCACGTCCCCAGGCGCCATGACGCGCAACGGGGTGACCATCAGAACCTCCCCTGCCGCCGCCGCGGCCTCAGCTTCTGCTTGGGCCCTGGCTGCGGCATCGGCGAGTGCCTTCGCCGCCTCCTCCTCCCGTGCCGCCTGGGCAGAGGCCGCCTTCCGCGCCTCCTCCTCCCGCGCCTCTCGCTCCACCCGCGCCTCCCACGCCTCTCGCTCCACCCGCGCCTCCCGCGCGTTCCTTTCTGTCGCCTCCTGGAGGTCGGCGCGGGGATCCACGCGGCGGGTGGTGCTCCCAGAGCCCCTTGGCGACTCGACGACGGAGCCGGCAGCCGCCCGCTCAAGTGACAACGGAGCTCTGATCGTTGAAGAAAAGAAACAAAGGTTTCAAGAACCACCAAAGAAAAGAAAGAAAGAGAGTACACAAAGAAAGCGAACTTACGCCGACACGGTCTGCGGTTGCTTCACCACCTTGCGGAAGCGAGCCGCCTTCGCGGCCGCCTCTTCCCGCCTGGTGGCTGTCGCCCCGCCTCTGGGCTTCTTCGTCCGGCTGCCGAACAGACCCTGGGCGGCGCGACGCTTCTGCCCTCCGCCCCGAACAGGCGGTGCGGCAGAGGAACCCGCGCCGCATCCGGATGCCGGCTGGCGGCGCGGGACGGCTTCGGCCTCTTCGTCGTCTGGCCAGTCGTCAAAGGTGGCACTGAGCCCGGAGCCGCCTGCTTCGCCACCGGCTTGGCCACCTCCCGGCTCGACGTCGTCGTCCATACCGACCGCCCTCAGATCGGGGTCATCCAGATCGTGTTTGGTCCGGTCGGGGACGAATCGGCGCTCTGCGTCTGACCCGCCGGCCGGCCGAAGCAGAGGGCTCTGTCGAAGAACAAGCCGACTAAGTCAGAGTCGGTCAAGAGGTGCTCGGCAACAAGGCTGAGAGAAAAAGAAGAGACAAGGAGAGCATACCGTAGGCGGCGGGTTGGCTCGGCTGTATGGCTCCTTGCCGAACTGCCACTCCACGGAGAGTTTGCAGTTTGCGAGGTAGTTCACCATAAAGGCCACCTCCTCCTGCGGCATCTCCTTGGTGCACATCCGGCTCGGATCGAGCTGGCCGCTCATCTGACAGATTAGATGAGGCCGGCTCTGGAGCGGAAGAACCCGGCGCGTGACGAACGCGGCCAGAAGATCGGGCCCCGTCAGGCCCTCCGACTGGACCATCACCCGCAGTCGGGCGACGGCGGCGTTTCCAGCCGGCGTCAGCGTCACCGCCCGGAAGGACCACTGGGGCAGCCTGCCCGCCGGTGGGCCGGCTACGTAAGCCGGCAGGTTGATGTAGTCGCCCCGTGGAGCGATGTTCCGCACGTAGAAGTACGACTTCTGCCACTTCTTCACCGATTGGATCAGCGTGATGACGGGGAAGGGGTTGTCGGCGACCGATCTCCGCGACGCGATGAAGGCGCCAGTCTGAGCCGGCACGCCCCGCATGCGCGTGCCCAGCTTCGACTGGAAGAACTCCCCCCAGAGCTCAAGGGTGGGGAGGACGCCGAGGTAGCCCTCGCACAGGGTGACGAAGGCGGACAGCAGCACCACCGCGTTCGGGGTGAGGTGGTGCGGCTGGAGCTGGTAGAAGTCGAGCCAGGAGCGGAAGAAGGCGCTCACTGGTAGGCCGAAGCCGCGCAAGAAGTGCGAGCGGAAGACCACCCGCTCGCCCTCCTGCGGCTCCGGCCTGATTTCCCTCGCCGGCGCGCGGCGGACCTCTACTTTGTCCGCGCCGGGCAGCCGCCGCGTCTGGCGGAGGAACTCGACGTGGTCTTCGTGCACGTTGGAGCCGTCCCAATCCCCGCCATACTGCTCCGTGGCGGGAGGCATGGTGAAAGCTAGCGCGGCGGCGGAGGAATGTGCAGTGGAAGAGCGCGGCGGCGAGGCGCTGTCACGGGAGCGGGCGAGCGAAGAAGACGGTGGAAGTAGAAGGAGCGTGCGAGGGCCTGCCGCCCTCCACCTCCCCCTACTTATAGCCTCGCGAGGCGAGGCCGAAGAGGCCGTACGTGGGGGGGAGGCGTGGGATTAACTGCGCCCACTCCCCCCATGTCTCGCGGTTATTGCGCATAAATGCGAGCCGAAACTGCCGCACGGGACGTGCGGGCGGTTTCGGGATACAAAGGATCCGCGCCTGGGCCGGGTCGCGGACGTGGCGGGCCCCTTCCATGCGGCGACGTCCCGTCACGCGCGTGGGCTGGCAGGCTTTCCGGCCACGTGGTTCGCAGACGGCCAGTGGCCGGCCCGCGGCCCGGTGCGCGCGCCAGCGGGCTCCCGCCCTCCGACTCCAGAAGATTTCGACTCAGGCGGCACGCCTGACCAAGGCCGGCTCCCAGCTGCCGGTTCATCAAGATAGGAAGCTGATCGAGCTTCTCAACCCCTACTCCACCTCGAAGCCCAATCAGCTTTGGGGACTACTGTCGGAGTAAATGGCCACGGGTAGCCTAACCGACTACCCTTGGCTCTTCAGAAAAATTATCAGGCCTTTGGGCCTTCAAGTACTCCAAGCATTTGGTCCGCCTTCCCTGGTTGGCTACCTCTGAAGCCGACTCCCGGAAGCCGACCCAGCCTCAAGCAACCCCTCCCCAGGACGACTACGGGGTGGCCGACTCCAAGAAGCCGGCCAAGAAGGACGCCGACTCCTAGGAGTCGGCCGAGACCACAACCACCGAAGCTGTTCCCACATAACGGCGACAAGACGGGGTGTGGCCACAGTGCGGCCCACTACCCCCGAAGCCCGAGGCGGGCATGGCTACAGGAGGCCGTACGGGACGGCCGTCTCCCGTGCGGCTCGGCACTGTAGCCATGTCAGCCTCGACGTCATCCACGACAGATTCCCGTACGGCCCACGGGTGGCTGGCCCCTTCAGCCAGAGAGAGGCGTGAAGGCGGCCCGGTCTTTCCCAGTCGGCCAAGGGCGTAGCCGGCTCCCAAAAGCCGGCTACTCCCTTCCTCGAAGCAGGAGCCCCATTAAGGAGACAAGACGAGGTAGGGCTACAGTGAGAGCCCCCAAGGCGGCCCACTGTAGCCACACTTACCTCGACAAAGCCCTCGTCATCAGAGGCGAGGCTACAGTAAGCAGCCGCCGACAAGACCCTAGGCGGTGGGGCCGGCCTGTCGACCAAGAAGCCGGCAGCCGGTGGGACCCACCAGCCGGCGGGACCCAATTGCCGGCAGAGAAGCCGGCAAGCGTAGACACTGACGGCTGGGACCAGCTCCCAGTCGGACTACCATTGTACCCCCGGGGGGTAGGCCTATATAAACCCCCCGGAGCACCCATGCAAAGGGTTGGCCTCTGAGCATAGTTGGCTTCTAAGCATAGCACACACACCATAGATAGAGAGAAGTAAGAGCTAGCCTTGTTCTTCTTCTCCCTTGAACTCGAATAGCTCTAGGAGCGATTGTAGCTACCTTCACCGATCTAGCGATCATGCGGAGACCCCGCAGAGCAGGACTAGGGGTGTTATCTCCTCGGAGAGCCCCGAACCTGGGTAAGATCCACCGGCGTGCATGTCTTTGCCTCATCCCGTTTCCAGGCACCGGCGACGTCTTATTGGCACCCACACAGATAAGCCATCCCTTGGCATATGTCGCACCAACAACCCGACATCACGATTGCCCAGACGACCTGCAGAGGGACTTGGACAATAGAGCAGGACACGCAAGATCGATCTACGGATCGCGAAAGCATGCTTCAACACGCGACGATGGCTACCTATTCGGACGTATCAAACCTTGCCACGCCCGAGCCGAAAACCGCAATGGGACCCCTTCGGAGTTACATCGCAGTGTGGCCCAACATAGAGGCGCCGCACACCCGCTTTGCTTCATTGATGAAGTAATGGATCATGAATTCCCCGAAGGATTCAAACCCGTCAATATTGAATCATACCACGAGACAACTGATCCCGCGGTATGGATAGAAGATTTCATCCTTCACATCCATATGGCCCGTGGGGACGACCTCCACGCCATTAAATACCTCCTACTAAAACTAAAAGGGCCAGCTCGGTACTGGTTAAACAGCCTGCCTGAAAATTCCATAGGCAGCTGGGAGGACTTGGAAGAGGCCTTCCTCGATAACTTCCGAGGAACATATGTCCAATCACCGGACGCCGATGACCTAAGTTACATTGTCCAGCAGCCCGGAGAATCAGCCAGGGAGCTCTGGACTCGGTTCTTAGTCAAAAAGAATCAAATCGTCGACTGTCCGAACGCAGAAGCCCTCGCGGCGTTCAGACACAGTGTCCGGGATGAATGGCTGGCACGACACCTCGGCCAAGAAGGACCTAAATCCATGACAGCCCTCACTACTCTGATGACCCGCTTTTGCACGGGAGAAGACAGCTGGCTCGCTCATAAAAGCAATGGCGCCAGCAACCCGGGCACCTCTGAAATCTGAGACGGCAATGGCAAGCCACGACGAGGCAAAAACAACAGTCGCAATGACAATGAAAGATCATGCGGCACAGCGGTCAACGCCGGTTTCAGCAACCCCAAGCTCGGTTAGCGGAAGAAGCCATTCAAGGCGAATCGAGACGAACCATCCAACCTCGACAAGATATTGGACCGACCCTGCCAGATTCATGGCCACCCCGATAAACCAGCTAATCATACCAACAGAAACTGCTGGGTCTTCAAACAGGCCGGCAAGCTCAACGCCGAACACAAGGGGACGAGGCCGCCAGGCGACAGGGATGACGGAAAGGTTCACCAACGAAACACTGGGGGTCAGAAGCAATCTCCACCCAAGGATCAACTACTCCTAGAACGGAAATAGCAACCCGGCTTCCGCCGCCCACTCCGTACACCTACAAAATTTGTACCGCGCATACATCATTACGCACTCAAGATAGCATGGGCATTGGCGGAAGCACAATACGGATAAGCCTGCAAGCACTCCAGTAACATTTTTTATTTATTTTCTTTTTATTTCTTCCTTCGTTATCCTTTAAAAACAGGCGACGAACAGGATAAACATCTGAAACTGGCTCTATCGGAGTCCGGATCTGTACACTCACCTAAGGGGCTATTTCCATCAAGGATTCCCCCCACCGAAGGACTGGCGGCGCGGACGTCCGACAGGAGGTCCAAAATAACTTTTTTTAGATCGCACTCTCTATTTCTTGAGCATGTACTATGCCTGTTCCTTCGCCTCCAACCCTGAGCATGTCAAATAGCCGGGAGGATGGCTTTTTTATATCATAAGTAATCATTGGCATATCACTCAGTTCCCAGTAAACAATATCCGAACTAATCATCCGTATTGTTTCTCCAACAAAATATGGCTCCTACGGTTATTTCACAGAAATACCTTGGCATAACCTGCCAGGGGCTCGGTGTGGGAACAAATGAGTTGCCATTAAAAGTCCGAACAACTCTATAGCATACTTCGGCGTCGCAAGTTTGGCCTTATATGCATCAGCTCCGAATCATTGTCTTGGGTCAATAGTTGGGTTGCCCGGCTCCTGTGCTTGCTACCCTACGTTCCGCTCTATCGGCTAGGGTAGTAAAGGGAGAACTACTGCAATTGTGCCCTGGTCTAAACCGGACGAGCACCTCAGTAGAGAAAGCCGAAAAATGACTGTCATGATGCGGCGAGAGCTGGTCAACCACTTGACGACTTCTTGGAATCTTTAGCGATTCTCCGTGTCACACGAGGGATCTTTTTCAGATCAAATATGTAAAGCACCATACGCGGCATACATACCAGGGGCTATGTCGTAGCCCCACAATAAAACTCCTGTGGCTAAGTGAAAGCGTTAACGCCTTATAGTCCGATTGCCTGGTTCGCCGCATTATCACTTCCTTCATGGACCAAGACGTTGTATAAAGAGTGATTAAATGCCTTTCCGAACACCCCCGTACTTCCTACGAGGGGGTTGAAGCCGACGACTGAAAACTTTCAGATTATATCAAAACGGCCGTACAGGAGGAACTCAAGCTTTCAAGCAAAACATAAATAGATTAACTATAAAATTATCTTTTACAATTTTCATACACCTCACTCGAACAATATGTATTTCGAGCACGGACCCTCTATAAAGCGGGCGGCCTCTAGGACGTCTTCAAAATAATGCTCCGGTTCTGGGCGGTCCTTGCCTTTGGGTGGACTCTTCGTCGCAACATCGATGGCCTTCATCTTCCCCCAGAATGTTTTGACTCGGGCAAAAGCCATTCGTGCACCCTCAATTACACTTCACAGCCTCTTCACCAAAACGAAATAGCTATTCAGAACAGGCTCGGTTGGCCACAACCGGATTACGACATCCTTCATGGCAGCGCCGGATATCCTGTGAAGTTCAGCCCATTGGGACATCTGTTCATTGAGCAACAGAGGGCACTTGATGCGCCAAACTGCGACCAAAAAAGCTTCTCTGTTGCATATCCATCTCGCGCTTGGTAATACTGCGCCGCATCGGCAGAACTCTTCGGCAAGTCCAAGAACTCATCCGGAGAACTCCATACTTGGTTAAGATGGGCATAGTTCAGGTCACCGAACTTAGTTTGCAGCAGAAAAGGCTTTCCAGCCGCAATCTCCCTCGCCTGTTGAACCTCCTCACGGGCTACTCAGGATTCCGACCACGCTGCTCTAGCCTCTTGTAAGGCCTTGTCCAGATCAGCCGTTAAGGCTTTACTCTCCTTCTCCAGAAATTCACAGCGGCCGGTAGCATTCTCCAGTTCGAGCGTCATCGTGGATATCTTCTCCTCATGTTGGCGCCGTGCAACTTGTTCGGCTTTAGTTTCAGCCGATGCCTTTTCGGTAGCAGCATTGCTACGACGGGCCTGCTCCTTGGCCTGGGCCAGCTCCGCTCGAAGAACTTCGACGGCGGCAGCTCCATCTGCAGCCATGCATATTCCAGCATCTAAATCTCAGCATCATGCTTATACCACAAAATATGTATGAGGATTTCCCCGAATACATACCTTGCGACTCGTTAAGACGCATATTGATTAAAGCAAGATCATTGATACGTCCATTTTGCATCATGCTTTTATATTGATATTTATTGCATTATGGGATGTTATTACACATTATGTCACAATACTTATGTCTATTCTCTCTTATTTTACAAGGTTTACATAAAGAGGGAGAATGCCGACAGCTGGAATTCTGGGCTAGAAAAGGAGCAAATATTAGAGACCTATTCTGCACATCTCCAAAAGTCCTGAAACTCCACATAAGTTATTTTCAGAATATATAAAAATATTGAGTGGAAGAAATACCAGAGGGGGGCCACCCACCAGGCACGAGGGTGGGGGGCGCGCCCTACCCCCCTGGGCACGCCCCCCTGCCTCGTGGGCCCCCTGGTGGCCCTCCGGTGTCCATCTTCTGCTATATGAAGTCTTTTGTCCGAAGAAAAATCATAAGCAAGCTTTCGGGATGAGACTCCGCCGCCACGAGGCGGAACCTTGGCGGAACCAATCTAGGGCTCTGGCGGAGCTGTTCTGCCGGGGACACTTCCCTCCGGGAGGGAAAAATCATCGCCATCGTCATCACCAACGCTCCTCTCATCGGGAGGGGGCCAATCTCCATCACCATCTTCACCAGCACCATCTCCTCTCAAACCCTAGTTCATCTCTTGTATCCAATTCTTGGTTCTAAGTCATAGATTGGTACTTGTAGGTTGCTAGTAGTGTTGATTACTCCGTGTAGTTGATGCTAGTTGGTTTATTTGGTGGAAGATCATATGTTCAGATCCTTTATGCATATTAATATTCCTCTCATTATGAACATGAATATGCTTTGTGAGTAGTTACGTTTGTTCCTGAGTACATGGGAGAAGTCTTGCTATTAGTAGTCATGTGAATTTTGTATTCGTTTGATATTTTGATGAGATGTATGTTGTCTCTCCTCTAGTGGTGTCATGTGAACGTCGACTACATGACACTTCAGCATTATTTGGGCCTAGAGGAAGGCATTGGGAAGTAATAAGTAGATGATGGGTTGCTAGAGTGACAGAAGCTTAAACCCTAGTTTATGCGTTGCTTCGTAAGGGGCTGATTTGGATCCATATGTTTCATGCTATGGTTAGGTTTACCTTAATACTTCTTTTGTAGTTGCGGATGCTTGCAATAGGAGTTAATAATAAGTGGGATGCTTGTCCAAGTAAGGACAGCACCCAAGCACCGGTCCACCCACATATCAAATTATCAAAGTACCGAACGCGAATCATATGAACGCGATGAAAACTAGCTTGACGATAATTCCCATGTGTCCTCGGGAGCGCTTTTCTCTATATAGGAGTTTGTCCAGGCTTGTCCTTTGCTACAAAAAGGATTGGGCCACCTTGCTGCACTTTATTTACTTTTGTTACTTGTTGCTCGTTACAAATTATCTTATCACAAAACTATCTGTTACCTATAATTTCAGTGCTTGCAGAGAATACCTTGCTGAAAACCGCTTATCATTTCCTTCTGCTCCTCGTTGGGTTTGACACTCTTACTTATCGAAAGGACTACGATAGATCCCCTATACTTGTGGGTCATCAAGACTCTTTTCTGGCGCCGTTGCCGGGGAGTGAAGCGCCTTTGGTAGGTGGAATTTGGTAAGGAAAAATTTATATAGTGTGCTGAAATTTACTGTCACTTGTTACTATGGAAAGTAATCCTCTGAGGGGCTTGTTCGGGGTATCTTCACCCCGACCAGTAGAGCAAAGAGTTGCTCCTCAACCTACTGAACCTACTGAAAATGAAAATGTCTTCTTTCAAATTCCTTCGGGTATGATAGAAAAACTGCTAGCTAATCCTTTTGCAGGAGACGGAACATTACATCCTGATGAGCACCTAATATATGTGGATGAAGTTTGTGTATTATTTAAGCTTGTAGGTATGCCCGATGATGTTATCAAGAAGAAGGTCTTCCCTTTATCTTTGAAGTGAGATGAATTGACATGGTATAGGCTATGTGATGATATGGGATCGTGGAACTACAAGCGATTGAAATTGGAATTTCATCAGAAGTTTTATCCTATGCATCTTGTTCATCGTGATCATAATTATATATATAACTTTTGGCCTCGCGAAGGAGAAAGCATCGCTCAAGCTTGGGGGAGGCTTAAGTCAATGTTATATTCATGCCCCAATCATGAGCTCTCAAGAGAAATGATTATTCAAAAAATTTATGCTCGGCTTTCCGACAACAATCGCACCATGCTCGATACTTCTTGTACTGGTTCTTTTTATGATGAAGAGTATTGAATTCAAATGGGATTTATCGGAAAGAATTAAACGCAACTCTGAAGATTGGGACCTTGACGAAGGTAAGGAGTCAAGTATAACACCTAAGTTTGATTGTGTTAAATCTTTTATGGATACCGATGTTTTCCGTAAATTTAGCACTAAATATGGACTTGACTTTGAGATAGTAGCTTCTTTCTGTGAATCCTTTGCTACTCATGTTGATCTCCCTAAGGAGAAGTGGTTTAAATATCATCCTCCCATAGAAGTAAAAGTAGTTGCACCTGTTAAAGTTGAAGAAAAGACTATCACTTATAATGATCCTATTGTTCCTACTGCTTATGTTGAGAGACCACCTTTCCCTGCTAGAATAAAGGGTCATGCTAAAACTTCAACTGTGGTTCGTAAAAGCAATATTAGAACCTATTCACCTCCCGAGCAAGTAAAAGTTGAACCTAATATTGCTACTGTTAAAGATCTCTTGGCTGATAATATTGATGGGCATATTATTTATTTCTGTGATGAAACTGCTAGAATTGCTAAACCTTATGCTAAAGATAAACATAGACCTGTGGTAGGCATGCCTGTTATTTCTGTTAAGATAGGAGATCATTGTTATCATGGCTTGTGTGATATGGGTGCTAGTGCTAGTGCAATACCTATTGACTTGTACAAAGAAATTATGCATGATATTGCACCTGCTGAGTTAGAAGAAATTGATGTTACTATTAAGCTTGCCAATAGAGATACTATATATATCACCAATGGGAATTGGTAGAGATGTTGAAGTCTTATGTGGGAAAACTAAATATCCTGCTGATTTTCTTGTTCTTGGTTCCCCACAAGATAGCTTTTGTCCCATTATATTTGGTAGACCCTTCTTGAACACTGTTAATGCTAAGATAGACTGCAAAAAGGATGTTGTTACTATTGGTTTGGGTGATATGTCTCATGAGTTTAACTTTTCTAAATTTCATAGACAACACCGTAAGGAGGAATTACCTAGTAAAGATGAAATTATTGGTCTTGCTTCTCTTGCCGTACCTCCTAGTGATCCTTTAGAACAATATTTGCTAGACCATGAAAATGATATGTTTATGAATGAGAGAAGGGAAATAGATGAAGTATTATTTAAATAGGGGCCTATTCTGAAACACAACTTACCTGTTGAAATCTTAGGGGATCCTCCTCCACCCAAGGGTGATCCCATGTTTGAGCTTAAACCATTGCCTGATACTCTTAAATATGCTTATCTTGATGAAAAGGAGATATATCCTGTTATTATTAGTGCTAACCTTTCAGAGAAGGAGGAAGAAAAATTATTGAAAACTCTGAAGAAGCACCGTGCTGCTATTGGATATACTCTGGATGATCTTAAGGGCATTAGTCCCACTCTATGTCAACACAAAATAAATTTGGAGAAAGATGCCAAACCAGTTATTGATCACCAATGACGTATGAATCCTAAGATGAAAGAAGTGGTAAGAAAGGAAATACTAAAGCTCCTTGAGGCAGGTATAATTTATCCCGTTGCTGATAGTCAGTGGGTAAGTCCTGTCCATTGTGTCCCTAAGAAAGGAGGTATTACTGTCGCTCCTAATGATAAAGATGAATTGATTCCGCAAAGAATTATTACAGGCTATAGGATGGTAATTGATTTCCACAAATTAAATAAAGCTACTAAAAAGGATCATTACCCCTTACCTTTTATTGATCAAATGCTAGAAAGATTATCCAAACACACACATTTTTGCTTTCTAGATGGCTATTCTGGTTTCTCTCAAATACCTGTGTCAGTTGATGATCAAGCTAAGACCACTTTTACTTGCCCTTTCGGTACTTTTGCTTATAGACGTATGCCTTTTGGTTTATGTAATGCACCTGCTACCTTTCAAAGATGCATGATGGCTATATTCTCTGACTTTTGTGAAAAGATTTGTGAGGTTTTCATGGACGATTTCTCCGTTTATGGATCCTCTTTTGATGATTGCTTGAGCAACCTTGATCGAGTTTTGCAGAGATGTGAAGAAACTAATCTTGTCTTGAATTGGGAGAAGTGCCACTTTATGGTTAATGAAGGTATTGTCTTGGGGCATAAAATTTCTGAAAGAGGTATTGAAGTTGATAAAGCTAAAGTTTATGCTATTGAAAAGATGCCATGTCCCAAGGACATCAAAGGTATAAGAAGTTTCCTTGGTCATGCCGGGTTTTATAGGAGGTTCATTAAGGACTTCTCAAAAATTTCTCGGCCTCTGACTAATCTGTTACAAAAAGATATACCATTTGTCTTTGATGATGATTGTGTAGAAGCATTTGAAATACTTAAGAAAGCATTAATTTCTGCACCCATTGTTCAGCCACCTGATTGGAATTTACCCTTTGAAATTATGTGTGTTGCTAGTGATCATGCTGTAGGTGCTGTTCTAGGACAAAGAGTTGATAAGAAGTTAAATGTTATTCAATATGCTAGTAAAACTGTAGACAGTGCTCAAAGAAATTATGCTACTACCGAAAAAGAATTCTTAGCAGTTGTATTTGCTTGTGATAAGTTCAGACCTTATATTGTTGATTCTAAAGTAACTATTCACACTGATAATGCTGCTATTAAATATCTTATGGAAAAGAAAGATGCTAAACCTAGACTTATTAGATGGGTTCTCTTGCTACAAGAATTTGATTTGCATATTATTGATAGAAAGGGAGCTGAGAACCCCGTAGCAGACAACTTGTCCAGGTTAGAAAATGTTCTTGATGACCCACTACCTATTGATGATAGCTTTCCTGATGAACAATTAAATGTCATAAATGCTTCTCGTACTGCTCCATGGTATGCTGATTACGCCAATTACATTGTTGCTAAATTTATACCACCTAGTTTCACATACCAGCAAAAGAAAAAGTTTTTCTATGATTTGAGACATTACTTTTGGGATGACCCACATCTTTATAAAGGAGTAGATGGTGTTATTAGACGTTGTGTACCTGAGCATGAACAGGAACAAATCCTACGCAAGTGTCACTTCGAGGCTTATGGAGGACACCACGCTGGAGATAGAACTGCACATAAGGTATTGCAATCCGGTTTTTATTGGCCTACTCTCTTCAAGGATGCCCGTAAGTTTGTCTTATCTTGTGATGAATGTCAAAGAATTGGTAATTTTAGTAGGCGTCAAGAAATTCCTATGAATTTTTCACTTGTTATTGAACCATTTTATGTTTGGGGCTTTAATTATATGGGACCGTTTCCTGCCTCTAATGGGTATACACATATTTTAGTTGCTGTTGATTACGTTACTAAGTGGGTAGAAGCTATTCCAACTAGTAGTGCTGATCATAACACCTCTATTAAGATGCTTAAAGAAGTTATTTTTCCGAGGTTTGGAGTCCCTAGATATTTAATGACTGATGGTGGTTCACATTTTATTCATGGTGCCTTTCGTATAATGCTTGCCAAGTATGATGTTAATCATAGAATTGCATCTCCTTATCACCCACAGTCTAGTGGTCAAGTAGAATTGAGTAATAGAGAACTCAAATTAATTTTGCAAAAGACTGTTAACAGATCTAGAAAGAATTGGTCCAAGAAACTTGATGATGCATTATGGGCCTATAGAACTGCATATAAAAATCCTATGGATATGTCTCCGTATAAAATGGTTTATGGAAAAGCATGTCACTTACCTCTCGAACTAGAACATAAGGCATATTGGGCCATTAAAGAACTCAACTATGATTTCAAACTTGCCGGTGAGAAGAGGTTATTTGAGATTAGCTCACCTGATGAATGAAGAACCCAAGCCTATGAGAATGCCAAGTTGTTTAAAGAAAAGGTTAAAAGATGGCATGACAAAAGAATACAAAAGCGTGAGTTTAATGTAGGTGATTATGTATTATTATACAACTCTCGTTTAAGATTTTTTGCAGGGAAACTTCTCTCTAAATGGGAAGGTCCTTACGTTATTGAGGAGGTCTATCCTTCCGGTGCCATAAAAATCAACAACTTTGAAGGCACAAATCCGAAGGTGGTGAACGGTCAAAGAATCAAACATTATATCTCACGTAACCCTATTAATGTTGAAACCAATGTTATTGAAGCCATAACCCCGGAGGAATACATAAGGGACACTTTCCAAAACGTTTCAGACTCCGAAAAGGAATAGGTATGTGGTATGGTAAGTAAACCGATTCCAAAACAGTTCTAATGGCAATTTTTCTCCGTTTTGGAATATTTAGAAAAATAAGAAGCAGACCGGGAAGGACACGAGGCCTCCATGAGGGTGGAGGGCGCGCCCTACCCCCTGGGTGCGCCCCCTACCTCGTGGGCACCTCGTGCGCTCTCCGGACTCCGTTTTCTTGCACGATACGTATTTTGGTCGGTAAAAATTCATTATATAATCTCCCGAAGGTTTTGACTCCTGTATCACGCAATTGTCCTCTGTTCTTGTTTCGAGCTGTTTCTGTAGCAGATTTGGAGCAAGATGTCATCTCAGGATTCCGACGGAGAGAGCTATGTATCACACCTCATTGCTGACCCAAAGACCTATGGGGATCTATCTCCTTGTGGTCGAACTACGGATGAGGAGGAGGATGCTCATTTGATGAGGATCAATGATTCAAGTTCGGAGGAGGAGGATGTCCCTCTACCTCAACCTCGGGATATGCAGGTGAAGTTCAAGAAATCTAGTCTCCCTAAGAGGGCTAAACTATCTAACAACCGATCTATTCCTTCTCGTTTTCGGCAGAAAAGCAAAGGAGATTTATGTGACAAGATCTTGAAGCTGGAATTGGAGGTCGATGATTTAAAGGAGGAAATAGCCCTTCTCAATTACAGTATGAAGAAGCTAAAGGCACAACTGTCATCATCAACAACTCCATCATCACCAACTCCGAAAACGGAGACATAACCATATGGGTATGGGCACTCCCCTTGGCAACTTCCAAGCTTGGGGGAGGTGCCCCGGTATCGTATCACCATCACACTCCTATCTTTACCGTTTTTCTTAGTTCGATCCTTTTAGTAGTATCTCAATCTAGTAGAATAAAGTTTTTGGTATGATTTAGTTTTGAGTTTTGCCTTATGATCCCTCTATGTAATCGAGTCCGTGAGCTATATAATAAAGATTAGTGTTGAGTCAAGCGCTTGATTATCTTGCTATGATCTCGAGGGAATAAAAGAAAGAGAAAGAATAAAAAGAAACAAAGAGATCATATTTATCTTATGGAGAGTAATGACTTCACATAGAAAGAGTATGATGATTAAAAGTTGTTGAGAGTTGACAAACATAGCTTTGGTCATCTTTGCAATTAATAGGAAGTAATAAATAAAGAGAGGTTTCACATATAAATATACTATCTTGGACATCTTTTATGATTGTGAGCACTCATTAAAATATGACATGCTAAAGAGTTGATGTTGGACAAGGAAGACAACGTAATGGGTTATGTTTTCTTATATCTGAGATAAAGTATATTGTCACGGATCATCCAACATGTTGAGCTTGCCTTTCCCCCTCATGCTAGCCAAATTCTTTGCACCAAGTAGAGATACTACTTGTGCTTCCAAATACCCTTAAACCCAGTTTTGCCATGAGAGTCCACCATATCTACCTATGGATTGAGTAAGATCCTTCAAGTAAGTTGTCATCGGTGCAAGCAAAAAAAAATTGCTCTCTAAATATGTATGACTTATTAGTGTGGGAGAAAGTAAGCTTTATACGATCTTGTGATGTGGAAGAAATAAAAGCGACGGACTGCATAATAAAGGTCCACATCACAAGTGGCAATATAAAGTGACATTCTTTCGCCTTAAGATTTCATGCATCCAACCATAAAAGCGCATGGCAACCTCTGCTTCCCTCTGCGAAGGGCCTATCTTTTACTTTTATCTCCTACCTTATGCAAGAGTCATGGTGATCTTCACCTTTCCTTTTTACATTTTATCCTTTCACAAGCACAGTATGTTGGAAAGATCCTGATATATATATCCAATTGGATGTAAGTTAGCATGAACTACTATTGTTGACATTACCCTTGAGGTAAAAGGTTGGGAGGCAAAATTATAAGCCCCTATCTTTCTGTGTGTCCGATTAAAACTCCGTAACCACAAGTATTGCGTGAGTGTTAGCAATTGTGAAAGACTAAATGATAGTTGAGTATGTGGACTTGCTGAAAAGCTCTAACATAGACTCTTTCTGATGTTATGATAAATTGCAATTGCTTCAATGACTGAGATTATAGTTTGTTAGTTCTCAATGAAGTTTCTGATTCATACTTGACAGGTGAAAAGATTATTACTTGAGCATAAGAAATCATATGACAATATCCATATATGTTGCTGTTATAAGAATGATCATGACGCCTTCATGTCCGTATTTTATTTTATTGACACCTCTACCTCTAAACATGTGGACATATTTATCGTTATCGGCTTCCGCTTGAGGACAAGCGAGGTCTAAGCTTGGGGGAGTTGATACGTCCATTTTGCATCATGCTTTTATATTGATATTTATTGCATTATGGGCTGTTATTCACATTATGTCACAATACTTATGCCTATTCTCTCTTATTTTACAAGGTTTACATAAAGAGGGAGAATGCCGGGAACTGGAATTCTGGGCTGGAAAAGGAGCAAATATTAGAGACCTATTCTGCACATCTCCAAAAGTCCTAAAACTCCACGGAAGTTATTTTCAGAATATATAAAAAATATTGAGCGGAAGAAATACCAGAGGGGGGGCCATCCACCAGGCACGAGGGTGGGGGGCGCGCCCTACCCCCTGGGCACGCCCCCTGCCTCGTGGGTCCCCTGGTGGCCCTTCGGTGGCCATCTTCTGCTATATGAAGTCTTTCGTCCGAAGAAAAATCATAAGCATGCTTTTGGGACGAGACTCCGCTGCCACGAGGTGGAACCTTGGCGGAACCAATCTAGGGCTCTCGCGAAGCTGTTCTGCTGGGGACACTTCCCTCCGGGAGGGGGAAATCATCGCCATCGTCATCACCAACGCTCCTCTCATCTGGAGGGGGCCAATCTCCATGAACATCTTCACCAGCACCATCTCCTCTCAAACACTAGTTCATCTCTTGTATCCAATTCTTGTCTCTAAGTCATAGATTGGTACTTGTAGGTTGCTAGTAGTGTTGATTACTCCTTGTAGTTGATGCTAGTTGGTTTATTTGGTGGAAGATCATATGTTCAGATCCTTTATGCATATTAATACTCCTCTGATTATGAACATGAATATGCTTTGTGAGTAGTTACATTTGTTCCTGAGGACATGGGAGAAGCCTTGCTATTAGTAGTCATGTGAATTTGGCATTCGTTCGATATTTTGATGAGATCTATGTTGTCTCTCCTCTAGTGGTGTCATGTGAACGTCGACTACATGACACTTCAGCATTATTTGGGCCTAGAGGAAAGCATTGGGAAGTAATAAGTAGATGATGGGTTGCTAGAGTGACAGAAGCTTAAACCCTAGTTTATGAGTTGCTTCGTAAGGGGCTGATTTGGATCCATATGTTTCATGCTATGGTTAGGTTTACCTTAATACTTCTTTTGTAGTTGCGGATGCTTGCAATAGGAGTTAATCATAAGTGGGATGCTTGTCCAAGTAGGACAGCACCCAAGCACCGGCCCACCCACATATCAAATTATCAAAGTACCGAACGCGAATCATACGAACATGATGAAAACTAGCTTGACGATAATTCCCATGTGTCCTCGGGAGCGCTTTTCTCTATATAGGAGTTTGTCCAGGCTTGTCCTTTGCTACAAAAAGGATTGGGCCACCTTGCTACACTTTATTTACTTTTGTTACTTGTTGCTCGTTACAAATTATCTTATCACCAAACTATCTGTTACCTATAATTTCAGTGCTTGCAGAGAATACCTTGCTGAAAACCGCTTATCATTTCCTTCTGCTCCTCATTGGGTTCGACACTGTTACTTATCGAAAGGACTACGATAGATCCCCTATACTTGTGGGTCATCAATCATCCCCTGCTACATCTAGCTTCCGCTGCAAATCGGCAATTTCCACAGTCCGGGAAGCGGCCAGGGGGGAAGCAGCCTGTATTCAAAGTTGATAAGGTTAGTCCTCAAACGATCCTTTTTCGATCCTCCGTTTTGCCTCCCAGTGGAAGCCAACCCGAGTATCAGGGGCTACTACCTATACACAGGTGCATCTTTGCAAATGAAATACAGCTGAAAACATTATCTCACAAACCTCGAAGCCCTTCAGTAGGATCATGAAGGCTTCATTTAATCCACTCTTCACGGACGAAATCTTTTCAATCACTGTAGCCATCAAGGTACACTGTTCACCCAAGACAGATGCTTTCCGCAACATGTCCCACAACATATCCGGAATCCCCGGGTCTCCGGAAGCTGCTCCAAGAACACAATCATCCTTTGAAGGAATCTGTTCACCCGTCTCCAAAATCACTGTCGGCTGTGAACCAGACAGTCCGGGGCCTTTGTTATCATCAGCCCTGGAATCCTGGATAGTCGGAGGTCCGCCTTCGGGTACTGCCTCTTTTGTCCCCTGTTCCAAAGGGACCCTCCGCGACGACACTTCAAAGTCATCCCCCTTATTGGGCGAGGAGGTTGGAGGAGGAGTCTCGCTCTCCATCATCTCTGGGAGGAGACTCCCTGAAGACGAGGATCGCCCAGATAAATTCTGTGCCAACATGTAAAAATGCATGCGTTACGTATATCTTCGGTAACAACAACGGAGCGGTACGCTATCAAAGTACTCCGGATTCTCTTACGGTTTGGCCGAGGGCTTGTCCCCTTGCTGGAGCCGTTCAAAGGCGTCGCTTTTCAAACCCAAGCCGCTCGACGGTGGCATCTTGCCCTTCTTGGAAGACCGCCCCTCCCAATCTTCGGAGGCAGCCCTTTTCCTCCTGCTTGGAGAAGGGATACTGGGCCTTTTCCCGCCTCCGTCTTCGGGCGAGGAAAGGTCGATTTCTCCGGACTCAGTGTCCGACTTACCTCCGGAACCAAGGTCACCTTGGGTTTTCTCGCCCTCCCCTGCCGGTGCCTGGTATGGCGCCGAGGCCAGCATCCTTGTTAACACGGGAGTAGCCGAGTCTTCGAGAAGAGGAGCCGGACACCTAATCCGTTCCACCTTCTTTATCCAGCCCTGAAAAAGGATGATACTGTCGGTATCTTGCCACTGGGTATCTGACTATAAGGTATTTAGTAAACGGGTACTTACCGGGGTGTCCGGATGGTTACAGTCTAGGCCGACATCTTCGGTGGTGTCCGGCCATTGCCTTTGTTTCCCGGAGAATAATCTCCACTTTCCTTCGTGCGTAGTGCAGAAGAAGTGCTGAGGAGTTCGCGACCCTTCTGGATTAAACTCCCACAGGCGGAGAGGCCGTCGCTGGCACGGCAGGGTCCGACGAACTAGCATTACTTGAACGACGTTGGCTATGTCGATGTCCTTCTCAATGAGGCTTCGGATGTGAATTTGCAGAGTTCGCACATCATTCGTTGATCCCCAATCCAACCCCTTGTTAACCCACGATGCAAGCTGAATTGGAGGGCTGGATCGGAATGCGGGCGCAGTTGCCCACTTGGAGCCGCGGGGTTCGGTGATATAAAACCACCCCTGCTGCCACAGATCGGAAGATTTGGCGAAGGATCCTTTCAGCCAAACGGCGCTAGCAAGCTTGCTCACTGTAGCACCGCCGCACTCGGCCTGCTCCCCCTCTATCACTTGCGGCTTCACATCAAAGGTCTTAAGCCACAAGCCGAAGAGCGGAGGAGTTCGGAGGAAGGCTTCGCATGTGACGATAAACGCCGAGATAAGAAGAATAGAGTCCGGGGCCAAATCGTGAAAGTCTAGCCCGTAATAGAACATGAGCCCTCGGACGAAGGGGTTAAGTGCAAACCCCAACCCACGGAGGAAGTGGGACACGAACACGACCCTCTCGCCAGATCTGGGGGTGGGAATAACCTGCCCCCCGGCAGGAACCCGATGGTGGATTTCAGCGGTCAGGTACCTCGCCGCCCGAAGCTTTGCAATATCTTCCTGCGCGATAGAAGAAGCTACCCACCGGCCTTGAAGGCTGGATCCGGACATGATTGGGGCTTGTGGCAACCGAAACCCGGGTGTTGGAACTCGAGGTAGCAGGGGTTGAGGAAGAGGCAAGCGTGGAAGAAAAGGACGGGTCTGTACCCCTATATAAAGGCTGCAAATATCAAACGTCTCCTCTTAGGCCTCAAAAACTGCTTGTTTGCAAGGAGTTGTACCCAAGCGACGGTTGGGTTACCCACGTCCGGGGTGACAGGAATCCCTTAAAAAAAGGGAGGCACGATCGCCGCTTGGATAGGATGCGCCAATAAGACCACGTCTTGGGACATGGGGCCGGCTAAAACGGTTTGCAAATAATGGCCGAGCAGGCGTGGGGTCGTATTACCAAAAAGTGGTCGGTGGATTGAACTCGTGAAATATTATCCTCTGCAATTGTGTATACGGGTCCGGATACAATCATCACATCTGAAGATCAACTAGGAGTTCGGAAGGGGGAACCCGCCTTGCAATGCCGAAGACAATCTGCGCGCCGGACTCCTCGTCATTGAAGCCAGGTTCAGGGGCTATTGAGGGAGTCCTGGACTAAGGGGTCCTCGGGCGTCCGGCCTGTTATCCATGGGCCGGACTGATGGGCTGTGAAGACATGAAGGCCGAAGACTGTACCCGTGTCCGGATTGGACTCTACTTGGCGTGGAAGGCAAACTTGGAACCGACTATGAAGATTCCTTCTTATGTAACCGACTCTATGTAAACCCTAGATCCCCCACGGCGTCTATATAAACCGGAGGGGTTAGTCCGGAAAGGATACACATTACCATAGTCATATAGGCTAGAATTCTAGGGTTTAGCCATTACGATCTCGTGGTAGATCAACTCTTGTAATACTCATATTCATCAAGATCAATCAAGCAGGAAGTAGGGTATTGCCTCCATAGAGAGGGCCCGAACCTGGGTAAACATCGTGTCCCCCGTCTCCTGTTACCATCGACCCTTGACGCATAGTTCGGGACCCCCTACCCGATATCCGCCGGTTTTGACACCGACACCCATCCTCTCACTTCATCCCTGCCATCGTCCACCTTGCCGGCGGCGCTCCTACGACCGTCTCGTCCACCACGCCCGCCACCACCGTCTACCCTCCTAAATCTTCTTCCACGCCACCGACAGCCATCACTACCGCAACAACGTCAAATTGTCAGCAGATGCATACACGACGCCACACCAGAGGCGGTACTCTTTCGTATCTGCTCAACTTATTTATCGCAGCAAGAAAATAGATCGCCACTGCTTTACTCTGATTTCTGGTCCATCACTTACTTGTTAGTTGAAAGCAAACATTGGTTGCGAAGTTGCCTTTGTCCGGTTTGCACCTTCAGATCCGCCATGGCACGCTTAACATTATACTCGCAATGCTTATGGTTTTCCCCTTTTATATTCCATACTAGTTAAATGACAGTAGACTAAATTTCAAAATTGGGCGAGTCGATTTTTGAGAGCTCGCCGGAGTTCGCCGGTGCGAAGGAAGGGGCTCGGGTGGGGACGGTGGTGGGGCCTCGTCAAACGAAGAAAACTCGACGCGGGTGGGGGCGGGGGTGGCGGAGGAACACAGGCGGTGGGGGCGGTTCAGGGGAGGGCGGGGGGGGGGGGGTCGGGGCCGGCGGCCCGTGCGGAGTTCTGTATGGGAAGAATCAGAGATGAGGAAGAATAAGGGTTAGGAGACGTAAGATCTTCAGCCAACCGCCTGAAATGGTCGACTGACCCAAATGACAAAGGTCACGCTACTTGCATGCAGACATGTCTTTATATTCAGTACCATCATCGTAGTTCCTTAGCACTGCTCCTGAATCCATCAAGCCAAACAACGTGCCACTCATAATTCCAAACTTGTTGCTCAAATACGAATCTGATATGATGCTGATATTACTAAAACAGATAACGTTTAATTGGTCAGCTGATGTTCCTACTTTACTTTCGAAAAGCACGTGCATCACATATAGAGAGACAGCAGGGAGTTGCATTCTTCATGCGCTCTGGTTCATCATGTGTGGGCACTGTGCAACGAACATTTTATTATCCAAAATCTGCTTGCTCTTCTTTACCATGTTCCTCTTCCGTTCTTCTTTAATATGTACTCTCTCCGTTCCTAAATACAAGTCTTTTTATAGATTCCACCATGGACTACATATGGAGCAAAATGAGTGAATCTACACTCTAAAATGTATCTGTATACATCTGTATGTGATCCATAGTGGAAATCTCTACAAAGACTTGTATTTTGGAACGGAGGGAGTATGATAGTAGTACAGTATGTTCCTTGTAGTGAAGATGAGTAGGGACATTTGCAGTGTAGAGGTCTATACGGTCGGTTGGGATGGACACTTTGAACTCTTCGGGCCTCTTTGATTCATAGGATTTTGTAAACATAGGAATAGGAATTGTAGTGGCCTGCCCACTTGAATCCTATAAGATTAGCAAGGAAATGCGGGGAGCTGTGTCGCCTTTGAGAGTTACACTGATATTAACAGTACCGCACCTTCAGTTGAAGAGAGCTGGTATACGAAGCCTTTCTAGCCGCAATGGCAATACTAGCACATATATTCCAGCAAGTTCCACTTTGCTAATTTTACTCTTGATGCTTACGGTTTTCCCGTTATATCTACACTATGATCTGTGTAGCTGCTTTGTGTCGCACTAGCAGCAGTCCACTCTTGAAGCTAAACAACACACCAATCATAAGTCCAAAGCTTACTTCTTCAAATACGAATTGTGATATGATACCGACATTAGTTAATAGACACACATTTAATTGGTCAGGTAATGCTCCCACTTGATTTTCCAAATGCATGTGGCCACATATAGAGAGACAGCATGGAATTGCATTTCTTTGGGCGTTGTGATTCATCATGAGTGGGCAACCAACATTGTATGCAATGAAGCGGAACCTCAAGAATATGCTTCCCCTTCTGTTCTTTAACATGTTCCTCTTTTGTTATTCTGTATTTAGTACGTACAGTATGTTCCTTGTCAGGAAGGGGAGCAGGGACATCTGCAGTCAACAGCTGATAGAGCTGGCCTGTACGTGATCGATAGGCTTTCAATTAGTAGCGGCAATACAACATCGCATTTTCCAGCCAGTTCCACTTTCCCGATTTATATATCATGGTTATGGTGTACCCCTTTTATGTACACTACGATCTGCCTAGTTGTTGTGTGCTCTTGTTATCATGGTTTGGCAATAAACTCTCTATACAGTATATTACGAACCTATCATCTACCAACTATCCTTACTTCTGGAGCCTATTTTTTGTGTTCTTGCGCCAGATTATATTAATGCACGCACCATATTACAGCACACATGACCTCTCTCATCAGAATCCAGTGATACCACACAAGGGTTTACAGGGACGCCCCTATATTAGAATATCCTCTGCATTACAAAGATAATCTCACTACTATTTATGTTTTCATGGTTCTTAGATATTATACGTAATTACAGTGAATATCAGAATTCGCGCATAACAAGAATATTATGGAACACTGCAACGACTTACAAAATTGGCACCAAGGCATTGAGTGCCATTCTGGATGCAATGAAACTCTTACGCTCCCCACCTGTAGATTCTTGTTCAGAATATGATCCTAATGACTATTTTAACCTCGAGGAGTCAAAGGCAGATGGCATGTCCTGTTCACCCATCAAGGCGCCTGTTGTAATTTGGCAAGGTTTTATTGATTGTGCGTATCTTGCATATGTTGTCTTGCATTTCTTCTACTTTGTTGCACTGCCATCTGCTTAGTTTACTCATCATATATGTCAAGATGTCATGCCCATCCATTATCAATACATATTCCATCTGTCATCATACCATGTTTTTCCACTCAAATGCCGTTCTTGTGCATCAGACATCAAAAAGGAAGAGGGTGATTGTCGAACCTGAAGGAGCACCAGCAAAGTCCTTGAAAAACATGGTGGTGCCGGAGAAATCAGACAGCACCCCACTTATATTTTGCTGTACAACTAGTTACACAAAACGTAGGACCGACTCCAGCAGACTGTACCCATACTTCACTGGCCACACCACTAGCCCCACCACACAGGACCTGCACTCCAGCAAAAGGTATGCCAATTTAAGTTGCCATAGCACCAGCCGTACCACAGAAAAATCCCACTCCAGCAAAAAGTACAGCAAGTCCACCTGCCAAAGACCTATCCCAACTACAGAGACGGCCAATTCTTGCAGATTGGAACCCCATTCCAGTTATTCCCAGTTTAAAATACAATGCTTTCAATGTTGTTAGGGACTACGTGCATATATTCCCATCATGGGAAGATTATAGTGAAGACAAACACCATTTTCACATCTTCCTGTCGCACTTACGTGTAAGTGCTATTATTCATGGTGATTATTTTCCTGTTTTCTGCTGATTGAACACATCAATGATTTACATTACATTGTTGTAAGTAGGCGAGGGTCAATCTGGATAGTCATGACGAGCAAAGCTTGCTTGCGCTTTTCAAGGAAGCATTGCAGCAGTATCGGTGTTACCTAAGGAAATCACACTTTGATGGCAAGGCTATAAACGAATTTCCGGTGAAGTCTCCTGTGCTAAATTTAGAAGACATTGAATGGAAAAACCTTGCTATGCACTGGTCTCTTTCCCAGGATGAGGTACTGTCTATAATATCACATGACAATTTGAACTTATACTTTTCCGCATGTACCTTATGGATCTTTTTTGCAGGAAATCTGCTCGAAGAAGAATTCCGGTTTGAAAAGAACGACGGGATATCGCAAATATGCTGCCCTCTGCTTTGCTCTTGTTAGTACCTGTTGTCCTGTATCACTGTACTTGCATTCATACTTGGTTCATTATGTGACAGCGGTATGCATGATAGCTTGCTTATCAATTCTTCGCTCCAAATTATCTGATCTTTATGAATGGTTACATTAGTGTAGAATATATCCAATGCCAATGAATTTTTTTAGCTCTGCATTGTTCTTGTAAGTACCTATTGTCCTTTATCAGTGTACTTATATTTATAGGTAGTTGTTCATGTACCATCACTCTGCAACTTATTTTCCTTTGCCCTCCATTTTCTACACATCAGATCTATATTTACTCTTACCATAAGGTCGGATAACACCGATGGTACTGAAGAAGTTTAGCTCTGCATTGCTCTCGGCTGTGCCTTTTGCCTGTATTGCTATACTTACATTTATAGCTACTTGGTTATGTAGCATCACTCTTCATCTTATCTTAAATATTCTCCATTTTTTCTTATATTATCACATCTATATTTCCTCTTAACAAAATGTAGAATAAAGGCAATGCTTATGAAGAAGGTTCTGTGGTAAACTTCTTGAATTGCCCCCCATCAGCATGGACAAGGGCTTTATAGAGCCTGTCTTCACCAATAATGCAAGTTTGTCCTTCTCAAGCCTTCAAACTTTGTTGTGTATATTTGGTTAGGCATGACTGCAACAGCTGTTTATTTTTGGTGTTTGCATCAAATTGCATGTTTAAAGTTTATTATGTAGTTCATAAACAAAAGTTTGTCCTTCTCAATTTAAGTTTTCAGTTGTACAACCAAGTTCCTTCTTCATACCATGTAAATTAAACTATACAGAGCAAGTGATCTTCTTGATCCGTAATCCAGTGGTGTGGTGAACCTACCCACTACAACACAATGTCATATTCTGCAATGTCTTAACTATGAACAATGTCATATCATTCTACTATTATTTAAACCGTCTCTTTATTTGCCAATCTGAAATGGGATAAATTGACAGCACACTAACCATTAATACTTATGAGTTCTTGATCTGTAACCCAGCGGTGTCGTGAAGCTGCCAACTCCTTCACAATGTCATTTCCTGCCATGTCTTAACCTGAACAATACCATACTGTGTTAATGCTATTTTAAACTGTGTCACTTTATTCGTCGGTAAGAAATGTGATGAATTGTTAGCGCTGATACTTATATGTGCAATACCTGTCATCTGTCTGCTTGTTTATCTTTCAGAGTGAGGAGGATATAAGTGTCAAACAAGCACAGTCTCATCAGCTTGCTTTGCTGCTTGCGCTGCAGCTCCCGAGCAGGGCTAACCTTTCTTGAACTCTATTGAAGCGTTGTCGGTTTTGTATATTATTTTGTCGGCATGTTTATTTGCACTGGTTGCGATCTTTGATGCCCAGTGTATGTAATCTGCTCTCTGCTTGTGCTTTATTATCATAGTGGCGAACTTTGATGCCCAGTGGATGTAATATGCCATAATTTCTTTATTGTATAGTATAGGTTTTTTCTTATTCACGATGCTGCAGTTATTTTACTGTATATATATCATGTCTTCACAGTAAACCGGCCAAACCATAAAATTACGGTACATAATCGGGCCGTCATGCAAATCACTATGTATGATCCGCATCATGGGCCCAGTCATCTTGGTCCGTTAACAGGCCTAAATATAAACTGGGCCACTAGTAGATTCGGGCCTTTAATAGGCCGAGTAAACTGCCGCCCCTATTTTCGAAAGAAAACTCAATGGGCTTTTAGGAGGCTGAAAAGTAGGTTGGGCCTAAAACATGCCGAACAGCTCACGGGCCGGCAGCAGGCCGAAATAGACCCCGGCCCATGATTGTGCCAATCACATCACGGGCCGTTAACAGGCCAAAATTGTCTCGGTCCTTGTTTGGCCCAATCAGATTATCGGCTTTGAGCAGGCCAGATGCAAACCGGGCCGTAGTTAGGCCCAACTATATGACGGGCTTTTGACAGGCCGAAATAAATATAGGGCCGAAATGTTAAACGGGCCTTTAACAGGCCGAAACTAATATCAGGCCAAAATACTAAATGGGCCTTTAGCAAGTGGGCCCAAAAGCATAGCGTTCAGTTGACGGGCCAAATCTGATATGGGCCGTAATTTAGCCCAAAGCTTCTTAAAGGGCCGGATCTGATCTGGGTCGTAATTTGGCCCAGAACGTGGTAGGCTTTTAACGGGCCGGATCTCATATGGGCCTTTATTAGGCCCGGAACGTGGCAGGCTGTTAATGGACCGGATCAAATATGGGTCGACATTTGGCCCAAAACATGGCAGCCTGTTAACGGCCCGGCCCACTAGTGTCCTCAAAATCTTGTGGGCGTTTAGCTGGGTCGGCCCATTATGGTTGGCGAAATCCCGTGGGCCTTTAGCTGGGCCGACAAATTATGGTCCGCAAAATCTTGTGGGCCTTTAGTTGGGCCCGCCCATTTAATCTTTATGGGCCACTTTTGGGCCGGTCCACGTGTCAACATATCATAGGTGCATCTCGCCCATTGGATGAGTGACACTTGTGCCAACGTGGAGCTGACACGTGGTTCCGTCGGCCAATGAGAATTTTACACGTGGAAAATCGGCATTGGTCCTGGCTGTTAGCGGGTTATCGGATCCAAAACCGGACCCGATAGCTTAACGACGACCCGTTACGGTGGATGCCACGTGTCGGTCACCCTTGATGAAAGCACTTCCATGACGCGGCATTTATCGTCATGGAAGTGAACACTTTTGTGATGATAATTTTGGTAATGTCATGGAACACTTGTACGAGAGCACAGGTATGACTATCTCGATTATGTCATAAATTCGTCATGGATGTACATTTATGACAGAAAACGTGACCTACTGTGACAAACACGTATCATCACGGAAGTGTATTTTTTGTAGTGGGTGTCTATTTGTGCAAACGGAAGCACAAACCTCAATTTTAGTGGAACCTGCTGTCAGCTGACCTCACGGTGCTCCAGGTATTCCTACATTCTTAACTAGGTAGAATGACCAATGCAAGATGAAATAAGCTCATTCGTACGTTGACCGACGAGGAGCCCTAATTAAGCTGGAGGCGTATCTTATTTTGTTTCGAATGGGCAATAAGCTAGAGAGCTGGAGAGTGTCTCTAATGGGCTGACTCTAGTGTTAAGGCCCTCCAGTATGAAACACAGGCAACCGACTGGGCCGATACAAAAGCCTATCCATCTTAAAGCCCATTTGTTTTTGTTTTTGCAAGGACAAGCCCATATTTCTTGAAGAGGGGGCGATCCCAGAAAAACCCTCCTTCCTCCTCACTTCCACTTATACAGCAGCTCGCTGGACTCTCCCGCTTCCATTGGTCCCCAATTCCCGCCGCTCCCCATCTTCCTCACTCATACAGTAAACCCCCGCTCACCTTCTTCCTCACTCGTACAAAAAACACCTGCTCCTCTTCTTCCACTCCTACAGAAAACCCCAGCCCTCCTTCTTCCCCACTCGCACTGCCACTAGGCTTGTCTCTGGCTACTCTGCTCAAACCCGTGAGCTTGGCGCGACGCCCGCAAGGAAAATGGAGTCGGCTGGCCCCAGCACCAAGAAAATGAGGCTCCCGCCAGCGGCGATGCCGGTTGTAGACCCCGCACCCAGCAGCGCGGGGAGAAGCGGCAAGCCCCCCCCCCCCACCCGGATATGAGGAACCCATAGAATCTCTGGTGGACCGCATCAGCGATCTCTCAGACGACATCTTTGGGGAGATCATCTCGCTTCTCCCCACCAAGGATTGCTGCCACACACAAGTCCTTTCACCTCGGTGGCGCCCTCTATGGCACACCGCGCCCCTCAATCTCGACTGTCGTCAGATATTTGTCCTTCCTGAATTTGATCTCCTCAGAGCCATCATCTCCTCTCACCAGCATGGCCTCGTTCAACGCCTCTACATCCTGACACACTACATGCTGTCCATACCCTGCATGGTGGATGCTTGGCTGACATCCCCTGAATTCGAAAAACTCCAGCAGTTTGAGTTCTACCCTTACCACGAAAGTTTCATACCATGAACCGAACACCAAGAATTTTTGCCCACACTATCATTGTCCATCTCGTGGTTTTCCTGCTCTCTCCACACCGCCACCTTCGCCAGATGCCATCAGACGATCTGGTACAAATGCTTCGACTCCCACTGCTAAAAAAACTTTTGCTTGTGGTGGTTTATCTATCGGAGGCCTCACTGCGTAGCATCATCCACTCCAGTTGCCCTGCCCTGGAGCACTTGCTGATTGTTTTCGGAATAGAAATCCCTATCAGTTGTCTCTAATAAAGTCGCCTCACCTTAAAAGCATTGGAATTTTTTGAAGGACAACAACTCATCATCGAAGATTCTCCTTCACTTCAAAGGTTGCTCCTTCATTATTGTTATAAACCTTCGCAAATAACTGTCGTCTCTATGCCCAAACTGGAGATCTTGGGTGTAATTCGTGATCCATTTAATGATCACAACAAGTTGGTGTCTGGCTCCTCACTTTTTCAGGTACCATATATTATCATCTACACATTTGTAATCATAAGATGCATTTTTCATTTGTGCGCATAAGTTTTATATCATCTTGGAGTACACTTTGGGTACTAATATTATGTTATATGCTCAATGAAGAGTTCGTACATGGATAGCATATCAATGCTGCTGGATTCTGTCAAGATCTTATATATCTGAATGTTTAGTTATGATCTGAACATAATTATTGCCTTGCTGCGATTCTTTCGAAGTCTGGAGAATTTATATATAAAGGTGATGATTTCATGCACATGGAAAGCCCGTATATATTGTACTAGAATTAAACATTCAGCTATCGCTCTTTCGACATACTCTTTTTTTAGACCTTAACTGTTTTCAATCTTCATGTCTACTTAGGCACTAACACATGGAGAAAAACATATAACCAATTGATGTCTACTACGCAACCTTCTTCTTGTAGACATTGTTGGGCCTCCAAGTGCAGAGGTTTGTAGGACAGTAGCAAATTTCCCTCAAGTGGATGACCTAAGGTTTATCAATCTGTGGGAAGCGTAGGATGAAGAGGGTCTCTCTCAAACAACCCTGCAACCAAATAACAAAGAGTCTCTTGTGTCCCCAACACACCCAATACAATGGTAAATTGTATAGGTGCACTAGTTCGGCGAAGAGATGGTGATACAAGTGCAATATGGATGATAGATATATGTTTTTGTAATCTGAAAATATAAAAATAGCAAGGTAGCAAGCGATAAAAGTGAGCGTAAATGGCATTGCAATGCGTTGAAACAAGGCCTAGGGTTCATACTTTCACTAGTGCAAGTTCTCTCAACAATAATAACATAACTGGATCATATAACTATCCCTCAACATGCAACAAAGAGTCACTCCAAAGTCACTAATAGAGGAGAACAAATGAAGAGATTATTGTAGGGTACGGAACCACCTCAAAGTTATTCTTTCGGATCAATCTATTCAAGAGTTCGTACTAGAATAACACCTTAAGACACAATTCAACCAAAACCCTAATGTCACCTAGATACTCCAATGTCACCTCAAGTATCCGTGGGCATGATTATACGATATGCATCACACAATCTCAGATTCATCTATTCAACAAACACAAAGTACTTCAAAGAGTGCCCCAAAGTTTCTACCGGAGAGTCAAGACGAAAACGTGTGCCAACCCCTATGCATAGGTTCATGGGCGGAACCCGCAAGTTGATCACCAAAACATACATCAAGTGAATAACGTGATATCGCATTGTCACCACAGATAAGCACGACAAGACATACATCAAGTGTTCTCAAATCCTTAAAGACTCAATTCGATAAGATAACTTCAAAGGGAAAACTCAATCCATTACAAGAGAGTAGAGGGGGGGGGGAGAAAAAATCATAAGATCCAACTATAATAGCAAAGCTCGCGATACATCAAGATCGTACCACCTCAAGAACACGAGAGAGAGAGAGAGATCAAACACATAGCTACTGGTACATACCCTCAGCCCCGAGGGTGAACTGCTCCCTCCTCGTCATGGAGAGCGCCGGGATGATGAAGATGGCCATCGGTGAGGGTTCCCCCCTCTGGCAGGGTGCCGGAATAGGGTCCCAATTGGTTTTTGGTGGCTACAGAGGCTTGCGGCGGCGGAACTCCCGATCTATTCTATTCCCCGATGGTTTTAGGGTATATGGAGATATATAGGCGAAAGAAGTCGGTCAGGGGAGCCACGAGGGGCCCACGAGGGTGGAGGGCGCGCCCAGGGGGGTAGGCGCGCCCCCTGCCTTGTGCTCTCCTCGTTGATTCCCTGACGTGCACTCCAAGTCTCCTGGGTTGCTTCTGTTCCAAAAATAACTCTCCCGAAGGTTTCATTCCGTTTGGACTCCGTTTGATATTCCTTTTCTGCGAAACACTGAATAGGCAAAAAACAGAAACTGGCACTGGGCTCTAGGTTAATAGGTTAGTCCCAAAAATCTTACAAAAGTGTAAAATAAAGCCAATAAGCATCCAAAACAGATAATATAATAGCATGGAACAACAAAAAATTATAGATACGTTGGACACGTATCAGCATCGCCAAGCTTAATTCCTGCTCGTCCTCGAGTAGGTAAATGGTAAAAACAGAATTTTTGATGTGGAATGCTACCTAATATATTTATCAATATAATCTTTTTTGTTGTGGCAAGAATATTCAGATCCATAAGATTCAAAACAAAAGTTTAATATTGACATGAAAACAATAATACTTCAAGCATACTAACAAAGCAATCATGTCTTCTCAAAATAACATGGCCAAAGCAAGCTATCCCTACAAAATCATATACTCTGGCTATGCTCTATCTTCATCACACAAAATATTTAAATCATGCACAACCCCGATGACAAGCCAAGCAATTGTTTCATACTTTTGATGTTCTCAAACTTTTTCAATCCTCACGCAATACATGAGCGTGAGCCATGGACATAACACTGTGGGTGGAATATAATGGTGGTTGTGGAGAAGACAAAAAGGAGAAGATAGTCTCACATCAACTAGGCGTATCAACGGGCTATGGAGATGCCCATTAATAGATATCAATGTGAGTGAGTAGGGATTGCCATGCAACAGATGCACTAGAGCTATAAGTATATGAAAGCTCAAAATGAAACTAATTGGGTGTGCATCCAACTTGCTTGCTCACGAAGACCTAGAGCATTTTGAGGAAGCCTATCATTGGAATATACAAGCCAAGTTCTGTAATGAAAGATTCCCACTAGTATATGAAAGTGACAACATAGGAGACTCTCTATCATGAAGATCATGGTGCTACTTTGAAGCACAAGTGTGGTAAAAGGATAGTAGCATTGTCCCTTCTCTCTTTTTCTTTCATTTTTTTATTTGGGGCTTTTCTCTTTTTTTATGGCCTTTTTTTTTAAGTTCGGAGTCTCATCCCGACTTGTGGGGGAATCATAGTCTCCATCATCCTTTCCTCACTAGGACAATGCTCTAATAATGATGATCATCACACTTTTATTTACTTACAACTCAAGGATTACAACTCAATACTTAGAACAAAAATATGACTCTATGTGAATGCCTCAGGCGGAGTACCGGGATATGCAATGACTCATGAGTGACATGTATGAAAGAATTATGAACGGTGGCTTTGCCGCAAATACGATGTCAACTACATGATCATGCAAAGCAATATGACAATGATGGAGCGTGTCATAATAAACGGAACGGTGGTAAGTTGCATGGCAATATATCTCGGAATGGCTATGGAAATGCCATAATAGGTAGGTATGGTGGCTGTTTTGAGGAAGGTGTATGGTGGGTGTATGATACCGGCGAAAGGTGCGCGGTATTAGAGAGGCTAGCAATGGTGGAAGGGTGAGAGTGCGTATAATCCATGGACTCAACATTAGTCATAAAGAACCCACCACATACTTATTGCAAAAATCTATTAGTTATAGAAACAAAGTACTACGCATGCTCCTAGGGGGATAGATTGGTAGGAAAAGACCATCGCTCGTCCCCGACCGCCACTCATAAGGAAGACAATCAATAAATAAATCATGCTCCGACTTCATCACATAACGGTTCACCATACGTGCATGCTACGGGAATCACAAACTTTAACACAAGTATCTCTCAAATTCACAACTACTCCACTAGCATGACTCTAATATCACCATCTTCATATCTCAAAACAATCATAAAGAATCAAACTTCTCATAGTATTCAATGCACTTATATGAAAGTTTTTATTATATCCCTCTTGGATGCCCATCATATTAGGACTAAATTCATAACCAAAGCAAATTACCATGCTGTTGAAGCATCTCAAAATAATATAAGTTAAGCATGAGAGTTAACCTATTTCTTCAAAATAAAACTACCGTCGTGCTCTAAAAGATATAAGTGAAGCACTAGAGCAAACAACAAACTACTCCGAAAGATATAAGTGAAGATCAATGAGTAGTCGAATAATTATGCAACTATGTGAAGAATCTCTAACATTTAAGAATTTCAGATCTTAGTATTTTACTCAAACAGCAAGCAAAACAAAACAAAATAAAATGACGCTCCAAGCAAAACACATATCATGTGGTGAATAAAAATATAGCTCCAAGTAAAGTTACCGATGAATGAAGACGAAAGAGGGGATGCCTTCCGGGGCATCCCCAAGCTTTGGCTTTTTGGTGTCCTTGGATTTACCTTGGGGTGCCTTGGGAATCCCCAAGCTTAGGCTCTTGCCACTCCTTATTCCATAGTCCACCGAATCTTTACCCGAAACTTGAAAACTTCACAACACAAAACTTAACAGAAAATCTCGTGAGCTCCGTTAGCGAAAGAAAACAAAACACCACTTCATGGTACTGTATTGAACTCATTCTTTATTTATTACATATTCCAACTTCTCTATGGTTTATAAACTCTTTTACTAGCCATAGACTCATCAAAATAAGCAAACAACACACAAAAAACAGAATCTGTCAAAAACAGAACAGTCTGTAGTAATCTGTAACTAACGCAAACTTCTGGAACTCTAAAAATTCTACCAAAATAGGACGACCCAAATAATTTGTTTATTGATCTGCTGTAATTGGAATCAGTATCATATCACGTTCTGGTAATTTTTAACAATTGTTTTCGTGAACAGAAAGTTTCTGGAATTTTCAGCAAGATCAAATAACTATCATCCAAGAAGATCCTATAGGTTTAACTTGGCACAAACACTAATTAAAACACAAAAACAAATCTAACCAGGGGCTAGATCAAATATTTATTCCTAAACAGAACCAAAGAGCAAGAAACTATAATAAAATTGGGTTGCCTCCCAACAAGCGCTAACGTTTAACGCCCCTAGCTAGGCATGATGATTTCAATGATGCTCACATAAAGGATAAGAATTGAAACATAAAAGAGAGCATCATGAAGAACATGACTAGCACATTTAAGTCTAACCCACTTCCTATGCATATGGATTTTGTGAGCAAACAACTTATGGGAACAATAATCAACTAGCATAGGAAGGCAAAACAAGCATAACTTCAAAACTTTAAGCACATAGAGAGGAAACTTGATATTCCTACAAGCATATATTCCTCCCTCATAATAATTTTCAGTAGCATCATGAATGAATTCAAAAATATAACCAGCACCTAAAGCATTGTTTTCATGATCTACAAGCATAGAAAATTTACTACTCTCCACATAAGCAAAATTCTTCTCATTCGGGATAGTGGGAGTATCATAAGAGACTTGAATACTATAAATTGTTTCCACATTAAAAGAGTAATGTTCAGAAAAAGGGGAATCATAATCATGACAATTTTTATAAATATAATCATCACTACTTTTTATAGCATAAGTTTCATCACAATAATCATCATAAGTAGCAACTTTGTTCTCATCATAACCGATTGAAACCTCTTCCAAGATAGTGGAATCATTACTAAATAAAGTCATGACCTCTCCAAATCCACTTTCATCAATATAATCATGATAAGTAGGAGGCATGCTATCATCATTACAAATTTGCATATCAAAACTTGGGAGACTAAAAATATCATCTTCATTAAACATAGCATCCCCAAGCTTGGGACAAACATTAATTTCAGCAAATATATTCTCAAAAACATCATCTTCATCAAACATAGCATCCCCAAGCTTGGGCCTTTTCATATCATAAGCATAATCACTCTCATCATTAATAGTATGGACAGCACCAATAGTATAGCAATTATCATCATCACAATGAGTAGTAGGAGCAACATCATTCGGGAGGGATACCTTTTTACCTTTGCTTCTCCGTTTTTTCTTTTTCTTCTTCACATCATGTGCGGGTTTATCCCTCTTTTTTGAGCTCCTTATTGATGAGATTGGTTGAATAGAAAGCTCCTCCTCGTTACCTGATTCATCATAAGAAATAATAGGAGGATATTGGGAAGTCTCTTCCCTTTCATTAGTGTTCTCTTTATCTTCTATTTGCTTTCTTTTCTTTATATAATTGGCAATATAAGGATTTTCAATGCAATTCACCGCACAATACATATAAATTTCTTCTAGATCAATATCGAGGAATTTCTCGAGGTTATATTCTGGAATAATCTTAGTTTGACGTTTCATTTCTTCATAACCCAAAATCAAACTAAGTTCATTATAGTGTGCAAGGGAAATCAAGTCATCACAATTTTTGGACACGATTCGATCATGAAACAATTTGCATTTGATATTTAAATGACCATGTTCATTGCAAAGTTCACAAGTATGGCTAAGAAATTTTAAATTTTCAGCACTAACATTTAGCCTTTCTTGCAACCATTTAGTTTCTAAATTCTTATGCCTCTTGCAATATCTATCTTCCCTATTTGGTGTGTACTTGCAAACCCAATGCACTCCAGAAAAATTGACATGTTTATAGGAGACATTTTCATCATAACTAGTGCAATCATCATTAGTACTATGGATATTCAAGGAGTTCATACTAACAACATTGCAATCATGCTCATCATTCAAAGATTTAGTGCCAAACATTTTAATGCATTCTTCTTCTAACACTTTGGCACAATTTTCCTTCCCATCGTACTCACGAAAGATATTAAAAAGATGAAGTGTATGAGACAAACTCAATTCCATTTTTTTGTACTTTTCATTTATAGACTAAACTAGTGATAAAACAAGAAACTAAAAGATTCAATTGCAAGATATAAAGATATACCTTCAAGCACTAACCTCCCCGGCAACGGCGCCAGGAAAGAGCTTGATGTCTACTATGCAACCTTCTTCTTGTAGATGTTGTTGGGCCTCCAAGTGCAGAGGTTTGTAGGACATTAGCAAATTTCCCTCAAGTGGATGACCTAAGGTTTATCAATCCATGGGAGGCATAGGATGAAGATGGTCTCTCTCGAACAACCCTGCAACCAAATAACAAAGAGTCTCTTGTGTCCCCAACACACCCGATACAATGGTAAATTGTATAGGAGCACTAGTTCGGCGAAGAGATGGTGATACAAGTGCAATATGGATGATAGATATAGGTTTTTGTAATATGAAAATATAAAAAGAGCAAGGTAGCAAGCGATAAAAGTGAGCGTAAACGGTATTGCATTGCATTGAAAGAAGGCCTATGGTTCATACTTTCACTAGTGCAAGTTCTCTCAACAATAATAACATAACTAGATCATATAACTATCCCTCAACATGCAACAAAGAGTCACTCCAAAGTCACTAATAGAGGAGAACAAACGAAGAGATTATTGTAGGGTACGAAACCACCTCAAAGTTATTCTTTCGGATCAATCTATTCAAGAGTTCGTACTAGAATAACACCTTAAGACACAAATCAACCAAAACCCTAATGTCACCTAGATACTCCAATGTCACCTCAAGTATCCGTGGACACGATTATACGATATGCATCACACAATCTCAGATTCATCTATTCAACCAACACAAAGTACTTCAAAGAGTGCCCCAAAGCTTCTACCGGAGAGTCAAGACGAAAACGTGTGCCAACCCCTATGCATAGGTTCATGGGCGGAACCCGCAAGTTGATCACCAAAACATACATCAAGTGAATCACGTGATATCCCATTGTCACCACAGATAAGCACGACAAGACATACATCAAGTGTTCTCAAATCCTTAAAGACTCAATCCGATAAGATAACTTCAAAGGGAAAACTCAATCCATTACAAGACAGTAGAGGGGGAGAAACATCATAAGATCCAACTATAATAGCAAAGCTCGCGATACATCAAGATCGTACCACCTCAAGAACACGAGAGAGAGAGAGAGATCAAACACATAGCTACTGGTACATACCCTCAGCCCCGAGGGTGAACTACTCCCTTCTCGTCATGGAGAGCGCCGGGACGATGAAGATGGCCACCGGTGAGGGTTCCCCCCTCCGGCAGGGTGCCGGAACAGGGTCCCGATTGGTTTTTGGTGGCTACAGAGGCTTGTGGCGGTGGAACTCCCGATCTATTCTGTTCCCCGATGGTTTTAGGGTATATGGAGATATATAGGCGAAAGAAGTCGGTCAGGGGAGCCACGAGGGGCCCACGAGGGTGGAGGGCGCGCCTAGGGGGGTAGGCGCGCCCCCTGCCTCGTGCTCTCCTCGTTGATTCCCTGACGTGCACTCCAAGTCTCCTGGATTGCTTCCGTTCCAAAAATAACTCTCCCAAAGGTTTCATTCCGTTTGGACTCCGTTTGATATTTCTTTTCTGCGAAACACTGAAATAGGCAAAAAACAAAAACTGGCACTGGGCTCTAGGTTAATAGGTTAGTCCCAAAAATCATATAAAAGTGTAAAATAAAGCCCATAAACATCCAAAACAGATAATATAATAGCATGGAACAATCAAAAATTATAGATACGTTGGAGACGTATCACCAATCGGTGGCGTAATAAGCACCATGATTTTCTCAGCTCTCATGACATTCATTTGAGGAAAATAACAATGGAAGGATATGCATCCAACCAGGCAAACAGAAGCTTTGTCACATTGTTCCTGTTGAATGCGAGGTTACTATTGTTCATGAGGCTTAAGTTTTTCAACAAGAAATTTCTCACAGACGGACATGTTGAACAACAAAAAAAGAAGTTTTAGGTGGACAAATGGGCTTCTGAACGTGCTCGGCTTCTATTTACAACAAATTGTAGTCATCCCCAAATAATATTTTTTTGCATAGGATGTTGATTTTATGGACCAGACCGATCCATTTGTTTGTGACTGCGATAAACAATGGTTGGGTTAGATATTATTGCCATGTTCAATCTGGGTTTTGTCTAAATTTTATGAACAATTAATCCTTGGGCTTTTGTACCGTTTGTAAGCTTGAGGTACATGTTGTTGCCCTCGTACTCCCCTCCACCTGCTACTACACTACTGCATCTTCCACGGCTCCTGTTCATTCTCGTCCGAGACCTCGCTGTCGTTCTCCGCCTTGGTTCACTCGTTGTGCCCGCCGCCGTCTGGCGTTGTCAACATGGTCAACAACTGAGAGGAATTAGGAGATGAATGTACGTGGAGAGGCTGACAGTAGGGACCCACCAGGGTCATTGCATTGTGCAAGCATGTGCCTCGTTATTACAAGCCAAAAAAACTTCATCCTAATTGTTTGACAACTAGGTCCCACACCATTGTCAATGTAGTCAATAAATGAGAAAATTACACAACGAGCGGATAACACCAGGGACCCAACAGCTCGCACAGTTCTTTTTTAGTTTTAGAGACGGAGCTCAACTGCGCGCTGTGCGGGGGCTGTGGCCCGTCTAGCCCACGCTTAAGCTTTTATTTAAGCACATGACGATCCCAATTGATATCTTTTTTCTTTTTGAAAATGGCTAGCCCATTTATTTTTTTGGAGAATACCCAACCGAGGCCTACTTGCTTTTCTCAGCCCTGCTGGGCTGCAAATCTTTCAAGACGAGGAGGGATGTAAGTAGTAAGAAATGGGCTTCCCGAGAAAATGGGCTATAAGTAGTAAGAAATGGGATGTAAATTTTTAAACCAAAGCCAACCGGCAATTACATTCAAATATTGTTTTTCTAGATTTTTCTACTCTTATAAAAAGCAGAGTTGGTGATGACGGTGTGCCTGCCATCCTGCAATATAGGTCATCCGATCTATATCTAACGGATAGGAAGGAAACTATGACAATTTACCCGCACTCCTCTCCACATTTGCAGATAAGGCATTCCCTCGTTCATCCTTTTCTCCCACAAGATAAACTACTCATACAAATGCATCTTGATGTTCCGCGCAACGCACGGGCATCTTGCTAGTCAAGATTTCAAATTTCATCATTTTTTTGCGGAGATTTTTTTAATTTTATTTGATATATTTAAAAAAAATTATTTTTAACGTGACTCAAAATTTCATGATTAAAAGAGTTTGGACCCCACCGAAATATGCAAAAATTTGTTGAATTTTTTAGCAGTGCCCAGAATATGGTCTGTAATGCTAATAAAAAGAATATGGGCGTCAAAATATCCTTAAGAATTAGCAAATGGGCTGTAAATTATTGAAAATAATGGCTAATGGGTTGTATGCTGTTTTCCACAGATTTGGAGGCTGACTTCTGGGCCTACTAGGTTGACGATGATGCTGTCCTAAATATTTTTTGACGCGACGCATGGCTTTGTCAACTTAGTCAACACCCGGGGATGTCCATCCAACGGCCGTCGTGCTTCTTCAATCTCTGATCTTCCTGCTCCAGCCGCCCAAACCAGCGCTGGCGGGACTACCTGCTCCCTCCTCTCGTGGCCGGCTGTGCTGCGGCCAGGCCACCCCTCTACCCACCCGCACATCCTATTATTTTCTGGCGATGACAGCCTCACCCCGGAGCTGACCAGTCAGCCCTCGTACTCCCATCATCGTGGGCATCCGCTATTGTGGCTTCGCCAGCTCCGGGTCGTTCTCTTCCTGGGCCTCGCCCTCGTCCATCGCATTTGTGCTCTCGGCGCGGCATGGTCAACATGGTCAACAAACAACAGCCATCGGAAGAGGGATGTAAGTGGAGAGGATGACAATAGGGACCCACACAAGCAAGTGTGTCGTAGGGTGGAACCCTAAGTGGAGATCTTTCATGAATTGGAGGGGAAATCCCGAAGAACACAAAGGGGAAATCACAAGAGGAAACACTCAAGAACAAGTCCAACCACACATCCACTAGACTCAAATCCACACAAGATCCACAAAGATACATAAACAACAAGAGAAACATGGGTACATGGTAAAGTCCATCCCAAATCCCACAGGGAGATGAGGTCTTGAATCCCTAAGGATCTTCTCCAATGGAGGCCTTGAACTCCAATGGAGTCTTCTCCCTCAAGAGGAAACCCACAAGGGGAGATACATGAGCTAAGCTCTAATGTCTAGATTTATTCTTAGCCAACCCTAAAAATGAGCTAGATGGGGAGTAATGATAGCCTAGGGACGAACTGGGGAAAAACGGGGGTACAAGGGTAAATTTTCCCATAGTGCACACATGCACAGCCGACGGGGTCCGGGCACCCGGGGTAAAGTGGTCCGGGCACCCGGGGGTCGCTGGGATAAGGAGGCCGGGCACCCGGGGGCGAAGTCCGGGCACCCGAGGTAGCATCAGGTGAGGGTGCAGGCACCCGGGGGTGCGGGCACCCAGGGGTGAAAGCCCGGGCACCCGCGGTGGTCAGGGGCCGGGGGTCCGGGCACCCGGGGCATAGGAGGCTGGGTACCCGGGGTGGTCCGAGGCCTCCGGTGCTTCGCGTCTTGGTGTCCCTCTTCCTCCTCCTTCTCCCTTCTTGGATGGTGTAGATGTTCTCTTGCGCTTCCTCCTCGTCGTCGATGAAGCTCCGTTAATACCTATGCATGCACACGAGAGGGATGTCAAGTATTATACCATCCTCGAAGGTGTCAAGTGAACATGTGTAAAGGAGATGATTGACCTTTATGTATGTGAAGTAGATGTCGCACGTGTCACTTGCCGAACAGAATCTTGACATGGTGATGTCCGTAGGATGCTCCGCATCATCCCCTCCCCCTTGGGAAAGATCCGACCTCGGATCGAAAACCAAATCACCATGGGAAAGAGATGGCGTCGCCGTGTATAAGTGAATGTTCACCAAGTACTCATAGTCTTCAAGCTTGAAATGGGCACTCTCCAATGTTGTACCATCTAGTGATTTCTTCAAAAGGAGCAAGAACAACAAACACTTGGAAAAACAAATGTGGTTAGCACTAGTGCAAAACAAAGCATTCAAGTGGTGATTCACCGAACAAGTGTCGTCATCATGCATAGCATATGGTGTAACAAAGGATTGTGACATGGCATGAAATCACATAAACAGAGCACAATCAAGGTCATCATGGAAACAAGCATGTAAATGTGAAGCATTGATGCACATATGTGTGACAAGAGAATAAGCATCGACCTCATGAAATGAGCAAGTATGAACCATGGGTGATGCACTACACAAAGCAAACATAGTATTCATGTCGTGCAAACTAGTGGAGCGAAGATGCAACACACTAGAGGAAATCATAGCAATCATGTCATGTGAGCAAATAATATGCATAGGCAATGCACATGACATATGGTAAGCACGAACACAAAGCGAGATCAAAGTATCATCATAGGAATGGGTCACAAATGGAACATGGCAATAACAAGAGATGTCTCCACCAAACTTGCAAATACACATACAAGTACGAGAATCAAGGAACGTGTGTAATGCAAAGCGTGGGTCACAAATGCATGACAAAGGCATATGAATGATCATATCAAGCATAGTGAACATGGCAATATGGGCATGAAGTGAGAAGTGGTATATAACCCATAACCATGTGAGGGCCATGTAAAAGAAATGCGCGAAGTCTTTGCATGAAGGGAGTGGTGGTAAGGACAATCCACGATATCCCAAATCATCATTGCTCTCTAGAGCTCGTTTTGTCAACTCATGGGATTGTGAGGTTGACGAGTACGCATGGGTACCTACACAAAAGAGACACAAACCAAAGAAAATGTGTGCGTGGTAAATATACACATCATCCATCATGATGTGTATGTGAACGTGAGAGTTAGCACAAGATAAACATTGCTCAAAGAAATTGGAAGCATGGTATATGAACATGCCATCCATCATGAAAGAATAGTTGTTATGTATAAGACGATGGGGACTCAAATCGAGAATGCAAGTATATGACACATTAATAGAATGTTTATTCATGGGGAGCATATTGTGCACACAAGTATGGGAATCATGCAATAGGTTGGAGTGAACAAAATCTCCTAAAATGTATGAAGAAACTATGGGGGTCGTCTCATGAGCAATAGCGGAAGCATAATATGGAGAATTTTGACAACATGACAAACAATGCATGTCCGAAGCTAGGTGGTCATGGCATGACATATGAGATAAATGATGCAAAGGGAGCATATCAATATCATCACAAGAGAAACAAATGCCAATAACCATGGGCTTGTCATCTATGCCATATGTGCAAATTGGGTTTATTTTAATGGCATATGCATAGTCACTACAATGAGACTGTAAATATGACATATGGGTGATCTCATGCATAGCATATGACAAGTTAAGCAGATTACCAAACATGATGTGACCGAGAGAATTATCAAAAGGAATCCTATGTAACATGGTACCACAACTAATAGACTCCACATGGAAATCATCAAACTCATCATAAATGGGTAAATCATCGCATGGGGAAATCATACTAGCATGAAGCATGGTAATAGGTGGATCAACATCATGCAAGCAATAAATGTCTAGAATTTCCACTAGTGGGACAAGAGCACCACCTTCACCTATGTTACCTTTCTCATTCCACTCATCATGTGGTGTAGGTGAGGTGGCAAGGACCAAATCGTGGTCATCGTCATCTTGAGGGAACCATGTGGGGGGGGGGGGGTCCATTATATTCCACCATGGCCATCGTCTTGTCCAAAGGAAGGACGAAGTCGTCGAGGATCGGCGCGTCATCATATATGGGACCTAGCGCCAAATGAGAAGACACAATCGAGGTAGAGGTTAAGTTGTTAGAAATTGAAATGGCCTGATACGTCTCCAACGTATCTATAATTTTTGATTGTTCCATGCTATTATATATTCCGTTTTGGATGTTTAATGGGCTTTATTATACACTTCTATATTATTTTCGGGACAAACCTATTAACCCAAGGCCCAGTGCAAATTGCTGTTTTTTTGCCTATTTCAGTGTTTCGCAGAAATGGAATATCAAACGGAGTCCAAACGGAATGAAACCTTCGGGAGCGTGATTTTTGAACAAATGTGATCCAGGGGACTTGGAGTGGACGTCAAGAAACGAATGAGGAGGCCACAAGGCAGGGAGGCGCGCCCACCCCCTGGGCGCGCCCCCACCCTCGTGGGCACCTTGTAGCTGCACCGGCCTACTTCTTCCTCCTATATATACCTACATACCTCGAAAACATCCAGGAGTACCACGAAACCCTATTTCCACCGCCGCAACCTTCTGTACCCGTGAGATCCCATCTTGGGCCCTTTTCCGGCGCTCCGCCGGAGGGGGAATCGATCACGGAGGGCTTCTACATCAACACCATAGCCTCTCCGATGCTGTGTGAGTAGTTTACCACAGACCTTCAGGTCCATAGTTATTAACTAGATAGCTTCTTCTCTCTCTTTGGATCTCAATACAAAGTTCTCCCCGATCTTCTTGGAGATCTATTCGATGTAACTGTAACATCCCAAATTTTCAATTTGGTATGTTATACATAGATCATCATTGCATATCGTGTTTTATTGCATTTTGACAAATCCTCGATAAATCCTAAGCAACTCAAGGACCCTCGGAGAGAGTTGGGGATTTTCTCGAATTTTTCAAATTTGATTTTCAAACGAGGATTGTGGTTTTAATTATTTTTCTCTCCGGAAAAAATATTTCATTTTAAATAAACGAGAGGAGAAAATATGACTTCTCCAAAACATTTGAAATACTGGAGGAAAAATGTTAAAATCATTATTTGGAATTTATTTGCAATTTTTATTGCATTTAAAAATATGCATGTTTTCAAAATATTTATTTTTGATTATAAAAATGTTCACCCTATTCTAGATTTTCTAACAAGACGGGGAAAATTTATTTTATATTTTTCTGATTTTCATTTATTTTTCTACGCAATATTTTCCGCGGAATTTAAAAAAAAACGCCCGCGCCGACTGGGCCAAAGGCCCAGCCGACGGCCCGCCTCGCGCTTTCCTCTTCCCGCACGCCTCGCCGCCGCCGGAGTCCGTCCCGGGCACGGGAGCCGCCGCGGCCTCGGGATGCTCCCTTCCCCAAGCCGCCGCACCCCCCCTCCTTAAATACCGCGCCCCCCTCTTTTTCCTCACCGCCGCCGCCGGAGGAGCCCCGCCGCCGCCCGCATCTCGTCCGCCGCCGCCGCCGTTTGCCTTACCCGCCGTCGCCGCCGGAGCCGCCGCCCCCCGAGCCCCGCACCCCTCGCGCCCGAGCCCCGCCACCGGAGCCCCTCGCCGGAGCTCGTCCCCGAGGTACTGCCGCCGGCCGTTTCCGTCGTTGACCGGTTTTCTGTAAAAAAGAAAACTCTTCGTTTTAAAAAAAAAGCCTAGATCGGTTTTTTTTCGGTTTTATTATTTTACGAGCGTTTACCGAACCGATCGTTTTAACGAACGCGTTCGTCGGTTTTTCTCTGTTAACGAACGTCCGTTCTTTAACCGTTCGTCCGTTTTTCTTTTTCGTCGGATTTTTCTCGTTATTTTCTCAGATTCGATTTCTGATCGAATCTTCGATTCTGTTTAACTTCTCGCTCGTTTATCGGAATCAGGCGATTCAAGCGCCTAGAGTTTCGTCTCGAAATTCTCTTTCCGTTTAATCTACTCAAACAAGATTTTGCTACAGTAAAATTTGACCTAGATCCAGATTAGCAAACGAAGTTTCTTTCTTTCGCCGTTTGACTTTCGTTGTTTCTTTCGAGTTGATTCTTTTTGCAAACCGGAGTTCTTAAGTTGAACTTTCTGGTTGGATCTTTCATTCGAGTTTTACCTGTGCATTAGATGAGTACTGATTGTATGCTTGTTTGTTTGCGATAGAGTACCCGGAGTGTGCCGCTTGTTACTTCGACTCGCTAGGTTTTGCGGATCATCAGCAAGGCAAGTAACACTTTGATCATACCCCGTTCATACCCAGTTTTTATTGCATTAGATCTGTTTTCCTCAAACACATTGCATGATTAGGATCTAATTAAACTGTGGGTATTGGGAAGTAGTTGAGGTAGTACCTATTACCTGTCTTTCTTATCAAACCCTTGGGAGTTACTTCTACGTTGCTATTATATTGCCATGCTATGCTCGTAGACGTGGATTGGGTTTGAGTGATATCCATGACAGTTGTGAGATGTTTATTAATGGTTCAACTTAAGGTGGCAACTAAAACTCACATCTGGGTGGATTGAGGCACCTGGAGAACCCAGTGTTGTCTGTATGTATAAGGTCCGCCACCCAGGCTCAAAGGGATCATAAGATTATTCATGCTAGAAACTTCCGTGTGCAGCCACAAGCTATTATGGGCTCTAGCATAGCTGAGTAGGTTACAGGATCTCTTGAAGAGGTGGACTAGCAGATGTAGGGGAAAGTAGGTGTACCGGTCCATCCAGAGTAGAGAGTGATTGTTTCTGAAAGACTGTGTCTCGGTCATCCGTTTCTCAAACACCATGTAGTGCGAGAATCAAGCGGAGGCGATCGAGTCTTGTGGGGAAAAGTGCGCAAACCTCTGCAGAGTGTACAAACTAATCATGATTAGCCGTGTCCCCTGTTATGGACATCTTGAGTATCTAGTTCTTGGATTATCCCGTTGATCTCATCATGTTACTTTAATTAATATTTTTGGGTTAATGATGATACTTAATTGGGATTGAGTTGGAGGTACCTTCTCAATGTTTCAACCACCATGATAGTTAAATAAAATTTATTCCTTTGCAGTAGGATAAAATTGGCTTTTCGCAAAACTGTAACCATAGAGCTTTCCACCAGCCTTATATGCATGTAGTATAGCATTATCATTGTTCATTGTTCTCTATGTGTTACCTTGCCAGCATATTCTATGTGCTGACCCGTTTTCGGGCTGCAACGTTTCATGTTGCAGACTTTTCAGACGACGAGTAAGGTGCCTTAGGTCGTGGTCTTATACTCAGTGATGCCGCTGGAGTTGATGGACTCACTTATCTTCCAAGTCTTCCGCTGTTATCGTTATTAGATGGCCTTAAGCCATGTTTATCATACTTAATCTCTTCGGAGATAATCGATGTAATAAGTGTGTGATTGCTACTCTGTTAGAAATCCTCCATTTGTACTGTGCGTGTCAGCATTACTGATCCAGGGATGACACTGGTGCACAGTAGCACATACCATTTGAGGTCTGGTCGCTACAAAGTTGGTATCAGAGCCAGGTTGACTGTAGGACACGACCACTAACCTTAAGCCCTAGAAAACTTCTCTCTTCTCATTTCTGACCCCTCTCCACTTTCTACTCTTTTAGGAATGGCGAATGCAAGGAACAAGTTCATGCAACTAGATGAAGACACGCCGTTTGGTCGACACTTGAAGGAATTCACCAAGTACTTGAACATAGGAATACCAAGCATCACCGGAACTTACAACGCCACATTTCCTGAAGAGGAGAGCTGGAAGATTCAAGTCATCATTCCAGGAAGGATGTTTAGTGCCATGAGATTGGTTTTCGAAGCACCAACTTGGAGTTTAGGGAAGAGCATGGCCGCACACATCGCCATGGGACGCATCGGAGAAGTCTATCACCAGGAGCTTAAGGATACAATTTACCAAATTTGTGGACGTCGAGATGCGCAATGGGAGATGATCAAGACCAAGAAGGATGGATCAATTGCAGCTTTCATCCAGGAGCAGAACCAACATATTCGACGCCAGGAGAACCAGATGTGCACGGACAAGGAAGAACTGAAGAAGGCATTCACGAAGATCAAGGAGCTCCAAGAAGAACTCAAGGCTACACGCGAAGATTATTTGGAGGAAATCAACGCACTAGTAGGGAAAATTGACGACCTGGAGAATAAGATTGGAGCATTCGTGGGAAATCCAGTGCCAAAAGCAGAAGTCGACGAATGCACTTGTCCGGATAACTACATCATCATCGACGACACCGACTCGGAACCAAGTGAAGACGAATGGATTGATGAAGCTGGAGCAGACATCATGGAGTCTTCAACGGATCAGAATTTCTATTAGACCACCATATCAGTAGTAGTTTTCCCCCATTTAATAGTATAGTTCAAGCACTTTGTAACGCTAGTTAGATCGATTGTTTTGCCTTGTTTGAATTGAATGAGTGATATTGATTGATTTGTCTCATGAGCATATGGGTAGTGTTTTCTCTCTAGACCTCATTCTATTCTTAACTCTCGTCTTTTCTAAACCTATCAGATGCCTCCGAGACGCGACACCGGATTTGTTTTCCCGCCAGAGATCACCCAGTTGATTCAGCAACAGAATGCCCTGATGCAAGTGTTAGTTCAGAACCAAGGCAACAACAACAACAACAACCCACCACCACCACCACCTGTTGATCACCTAGCCCGTTTCTTAAGGCTAAACCCGCCGGTGTTTTCCAGTAGCACCGAGCCGATTGTAGCAGATGATTGGCTCCGCAAAGTTGGAAGGGAGTTGACCACTGCAGGATGCACAGATGCGGAAAGAGTGCGTTTTGCCGCACATCAGCTTGATGGACCCGCAGCATCATGGTGGGAGAATTACACAGCCACGCACCCTATTGACACTGTCACATGGGACCAGTTTCAGCAAGCTTTCCGTACAGCTCATGTTTCAGCAGGAGCTATGGCCATGAAGAAGCGTGAGTTTCGTAACCTACGCCAAGGAGGACGCACCGTAGGCCAGTATGTGGAGGATTTCAGCAAGTTAGCACGTTATGCACCAGATGACGTTGCTACAGATGCTGCCAAGCAGGAGAAATTCTTGGAAGGACTGAATGATGAACTGAGTATGCAGTTGATGGTAGCAACCTTCAACAACTACCAGGAGCTGGTAGATAGAGCTCTCATGATTGAAGGGAAGCAACAGCAGATTGAAAACCGCAAGAGGAAGTATGGACAAGGGAAGTACAATTCTGGAGCCCAGCAGAAGCCTCGCTTTACCCCAAAGCCGGGAGGACAGTTTCAGCATACCCATGGAGGAGGTAGTCCGCACAACCATAATGGCTCCAAGAATGGTAATGGGAATGGAGGAGGAAACGGACAGAACCGCACCAACCCATCTACCCCAACCAAGAGAGATCTAAGTCACATTACTTGTTTCAAGTGCCAGAAGATGGGACATTATGCTACTGATTGTCCCGAAGCCCAAAATGGAAATGGCAATGGAAGCTCTGGGAAGAAGCCGAACCCGTTCAACAAAGGACATGTGAACCACGTGAGCGTGGAGGAGGTTGAAGCTCAGCCTGATGCAGTAATAGGTAAGTTTTTGGTTAAGTCATTTACTGCAACTGTTCTTTTCGATACTGGTGCATCGCATTCATACATATCAAGGGGATTCGTAAACAAGTTTAAGATGTCCACCCAAGTTCTCAAAACCCCTATGTTAGTAACCTCGCCAGGAGCAGAGTATATGGCCACTCAAGGATGTTTTCAGATACCACTGGCCATTGGTAGGCATGTTTTCCCCTCAGACCTCATCGTTTTGGAATCGCAAGGTTTGGATGTGATTTTGGGAATGGATTGGCTATCGTTGTATGGAGGAAACATCAATTGTGCCAGCAAGACGATTTTGCTTACCACCCCGGAAGGAAAAAGGATCAAGTATGTATCCCGGCATATGCCGAAGAGGACTCAAGTAAATTCCTTATCAGGAGTTGTACAGGAGGAAGTACCAGTGGTGAAGGATTATCCAGATGTATTTCCAGAGGAGTTGCCAGGCATGCCACCAGATAGAGACATTGAGTTTTTGATTGAACTTTTGCCAGGCACAGGGCCAATATCTAAGAGACCGTACAGGATGCCCGCAAAGGATTTGGAGGAAATTAAGAAGCAGATCAAGGAGTTACTGGATAAGGGTTATATTCGCCCAAGTTCGTCACCTTGGGGATCCCCAGTACTTCTAGTGGAGAAGAAAGATGGATCGCTGAGGATGGTCGTTGATTACCGAGGATTGAATGAAGTGACCATCAAAAACAAGTACCCACTACCGATGATCAATGATTTGTTTGACCGCCTGCAAGGAGCTAAAGTATTTTCCAAGATCGATCTACGATCCGGGTACCATCAGTTAAAGATTCGAGAGCAGGATATACCCAAGACGACATTTACCACCAGATATGGATTGTATGAGTATACCGTTATGTCATTTGGTCTGACTAACGCGCCTGCCTATTTCATGAACCTGATGAACAAAGTGTTTATGGAATTTTTGGATAAGTTCGTCGTGGTGTTCATTGATGATATTTTAATCTTTTCCAAGGATGAAGAAGAGCATGAGGAGCATTTACGATTGGTACTTGAGAAGCTCAGAGAACATAAATTATATGCCAAGTTCAGCAAATGTGAGTTTTGGTTGAAGGAAGTTGGATTCCTTGGACATGTTATTTCTGGAGAAGGAATAGCAGTAGACCCTGCCAAGGTTGACACAGTGACAAGTTGGGAATCGCCCACGACAGTTGGAGAAATCCGGAGTTTTCTTGGACTTGCAGGATACTACCGGAGATTTATCGAGAATTTCTCAAGGATTGCTAAGCCCATGACTGAGCTATTGAAGAAGGACACCAAATTCAATTGGACTGAGGAATGTGAAGCTAGTTTCCAAGAGTTGAAGAAACGATTGGTTACCTCACCCGTGTTGATTCTGCCAGATCAACGCAAGGATTATGAAGTTTATTGCGACGCTTCTCGTCGAGGACTTGGAGCAGTGCTTATGCAGGAAGGAAGAGTTGTGTCATATGCTTCACGACAACTTAAACCCCATGAGAAGAATTATGCTACGCATGATTTGGAATTAGCAGCCGTGGTGCATGCATTGAAGACATGGAGACATTTTCTCATCGGAAACCATTGTGAGGTGTACACGGATCACAAGAGTTTGAAGTACATTTTCACGCAGAAGGAGTTAAATCTCTGACAGAGAAGATGGTTGGAGCTCATTAAAGATTATGTTATGAGATTGCATTATCACCCTGGAAAGGCTAACGTAGTAGCAGACGCGTTGAGCCGCAAGAGTCATATCAACACTCTCATGACCGGAGAATTACCTCAGGAGTTAGCCGAGGACCTTCGCGAGCTATGTTTTGAGATAGTCCCTAGAGGCTATTTAGCGACATTGGAAATTCAGTCTACCTTGATGGAAAGGATCAGAGAAGCTCAGAAGACAGACAAGGAGATTGAAGAGATAAAGGAGAAGATGAGCAAAGGAAAAGCCAAGGGATTTCGTGAGGATGAGCACGATACCTTATGGTTCGAGGACCGCGTATATGTGCCAAATGATCCGGAGATCAGGAAGTTGATTTTGCAAGAAGCCCATGATTCACCATACTCAATTCACCCAGGAAATACCAAGATGTATTTGGATTTGAAGAATACTTTCTGGTGGACCGGAATGAAGAAGGATATTGCGGAGTATGTAGCAGTTTGTCATGTGTGTCAGAGAGTGAAGGCAGAGCATCAGAAGCCAGCAGGATTGCTACAGCCATTGCCGATACCCGAATGGAAGTGGGATAAAATAGGCATGGATTTTATCACGGGATTACCCAGGACTCGTTCAGGCTATGACTCGATATGGGTTGTAGTTGATCGATTGACGAAAGTGGCTCATTTCATTCCAGTGAAGACCACTTACACCAGTGCTAAGTTGGCAAAGATATACATGAGCAGGATCGTATGTTTGCATGGAGTTCCGAGGACCATTGTATCAGACAGAGGAACCCAATTTACCTCGAAATTTTGGAAGCAGTTACATGAAACATTGGGAACCAGGCTGGAATTCAGTACAACATTTCACCCGCAGACAGATGGACAGACCGAGAGAGTCAACCAGATTTTGGAGGACATGTTGAGAGCATGTGCGCTAGATTATGGATCTAGTTGGGACGACAATTTGCCATATGCGGAGTTTTCGTATAACAACAGTTACCAAACCAGTTTGAAGATGGCCCCTTTCGAAGCTTTGTACGGAAGGAGGTGTAGAACACCGTTCTTATGGGACGAAGTTGGAGATCGTCAGTTGTTTGGACCAGATTTGATTAAGGAGTCTGAACAGAAAGTGAGGTTGATTCGTGATAGGCTCAAGGTAGCCCAGTCCAGACAGAAGAGTTATGCGGATTCTAAACGAAAGGAGACAGTTCACGAAGTCGGAGACAGAGTGTATCTTCGAGTATCACCCCTTCGAGGAGTGAAGCGCTTTGGAGTTAAAGGAAAGTTAGCGCCCCGTTTTATCGGACCATACAGAGTTTTGGAACGTATGGGAGAAGTTGCTTACAAGTTGGAATTGCCCGAAGGATTGTCTGGAGTTCATGATGTATTTCACGTTTCGCAATTGAAGAAGTGCCACGCAGAGATGGCTGAGATACCACTGAGAGATACTGTGCCACTGGAAGCGATTCAGTTGGAAAGTGATTTGACTTATGAGGAGAAACCAGTTAAGATTCTCGAGTATGCCAGCCGAGTTACCCGCAGCAAGGTTATCAAGTTTTGCAAAGTTCAGTGGAGTCACCACACGGAGGATGAAGCCACCTGGGAGCGAGAGGAAGATCTACGGAAAGACCACTCCCACCTGTTTTCTAGCCAACCCGAATCTCGAGGGCGAGATTCATCTTAAGGGGGGTAGGTTTGTAACATCCCAAATTTTCAATTTGGTATGTTATACATAGATCATCATTGCATATCATGTTTTATTGCATTTTGACAAATCCTCGATAAATCCTAAGCAACTCAAGGACCCTCGGAGAGAGTTGGGGATTTTCTCAAATTTTTCAAATTTGATTTTCAAACGAGGATTGTGGTTTTAATTATTTTTCTCTCCGGAAAAATATTTCATTTTAAATAAACGAGAGGAGAAAATATGACTTCTCCAAAACATTTGAAATACTGGAGGAAAAATGTTAAAATCATTATTTGGAATTTATTTGCAATTTTTATTTCATTTAAAAATATGCATGTTTCCAAAATATTTATTTTTGATTATAAAAATGTTCACCCTATTCTAGATTTTCTAACTAGACGGGGAAAATTTATTTTATATTTTTCTGATTTTTATTTATTTTTCTATGCAATATTTTCCGTGGAATTTAAAAAAAACGCCCGCGCCGACTGGGCCAAAGGCCCAGCCGACGGCCCGCCTCGCGCCTTCCTCTTCCCGCACGCCTCGCCGCCGCCGGAGTCCGTCCAGGGCACGGGAGCCGCCGCCGCCTCGGGATGCCCCCTTCCCCAAGCCGCCGTACCCCCCCTCCTTAAATACCGCGCCCCCCCTCTTTTTCCTCACCGCCGCCGCCGGAGGAGCCCCGCCGCCGCCCGCATCTCGTCCGCCGCCGCCGCCGTTTGCCTTGCCCGCCGCCGCCGCCGGGAGCGCCGGAGCCGCCGCCCCCCGAGCCCCGCACCCCTCGCACCCGAGCCCCGCCACCGGAGCCCCTCGCCGGAGCTCGTCCCCGAGGTACTGCCGCCGGCCATTTCCGTCGTTGACCGGTTTTCTGTAAAAAAAACTCTTCGTTTAAAAAAAAACCCTAGATCGTTTTTTTTTCGGTTTTATTATTTTACGAGCGTTTACCGAACCGATCGTTTTAACGAACGCGTTCGTCGGTTTTTCTCTGTTAACGAACGTCCGTTCTTTAACCGTTCGTCCGTTTTTCTTTTTCGTCGGATTTTTCTCGTTATTTTCTCAGATTCGATTTCTGATCGAATCTTTGATTCTGTTTAACTTCTCGCTCGTTTATCGGAATCAGGCGATTCAAGCGCCTAGAGTTTCGTCTCGAAATTCTCTTTCCGTTTAATCTACTCAAACAAGATTTTGCTACAGTAAAATTTGACCTAGATCCAGATTAGCAAACGAAGTTTCTTTCTTTCGCCGTTTGACTTTCGTTGTTTCTTTCGAGTTGATTCTTTTTGCAAACCGGAGTTCTTAAGTTGAACTTTCTGGTTGGATCTTTCATTCGAGTTTTACCTGTGCATTAGATGAGTACTGATTGTATGCTTGTTTGTTTGCGATAGAGTACCCGGAGTGTGCCGCTTGTTACTTCGACTCGCTAGGTTTTGCGGATCATCAGCAAGGCAAGTAACACTTTGATCATACCCCGTTCATACCCAGTTTTTATTGCATTAGATCTGTTTCCTCAAACACATTGCATGATTAGGATCTAATTAAACTGTGGGTATTGGGAAGTAGTTGAGGTAGTACCTATTACCTGTCTTTCTTATCAAACCCTTGGGAGTTACTTCTACGTTGCTATTATATTGCCATGCTATGCTCGTAGACGTGGATTGGGTTTGAGTGATATCCATGACAGATGTGAGATGTTTATTAATGGTTCAACTTAAGGTGGCAACTAAAACTCACATCTGGGTGGATTGAGGCACCTGGAGAACCCAGTGTTGTCTGTATGTATAAGGTCCGCCACCCAGGCTCAAAGGGATCATAAGATTATTCATGCTAGAAACTTCCGTGTGCAGCCACAAGCTATTATGGGCTCTAGCATAGCTGAGTAGGTTACAGGATCTCTTGAAGAGGTGGACTAGCAGATGTAGGGGAAAGTAGGTGTACCGGTCCATCCAGAGTAGAGAGTGATTGTTTCTGAAAGACTGTGTCTCGGTCATCCGTTTCTCAAACACCATGTAGTGCGAGAATCAAGCGGAGGCGATCGAGTCTTGTGGGGAAAAGTGCGCAAACCTCTGCAGAGTGTACAAACTAATCATGATTAGCCGTGTCCCCTGTTATGGACATCTTGAGTATCTAGTTCTTGGATTATCCCGTTGATCTCATCATGTTACTTTAATTAATATTTTTGGGTTAATGATGATACTTAATTGGGATTGAGTTGGAGGTACCTTCTCAATGTTTCAACCACCATGATAGTTAAATAAAATTTATTCCTTTGCAGTAGGATAAAATTGGCTTTTCGCAAAACCGTAACCATAGAGCTTTCCACTAGCCTTATATGCATGTAGTATAGCATTATCATTGTTCATTGTTCTCTATGTGTTACCTTGCCAGCATATTCTATGTGCTGACCCGTTTTCGGGCTGCAACGTTTCATGTTGCAGACTTTTCAGACGACGAGTAAGGTGCCTTAGGTCGTGGTCTTATACTCAGTGATGCCGCTGGAGTTGATGGACTCACTTATCTTCCAAGTCTTCCGCTGTTATCGTTATTAGATGGCCTTAAGCCATGTTTATCATACTTAATCTCTTCGGAGATATTCGATGTAATAAGTGTGTGATTGCTACTCTGTTATAAATCCTCCATTTGTACTGTGCGTGTCAGCATTACTGATCCAGGGATGACACTGGTGCATAGCAGCACAGACCATTTGAGGTCTGGTCGCTACAGTAACTCTTTTTGCAGTGTGTTTGTCGAGATCCGATGAATTGTGGGTTTATGATCAAGATTATCTATGAACAATATTTGAATCTTCTCTGAATTCTTTTATGTATGATTGGTTATCTTTGCAAGTCTCTTCAAATTATCAGTTTGGTTTGGCCTACTAGATTGATCTTTCTTGCAATGGGAGAAGTGCTTAGCTTTGGGTTCAATCATGCGGTGCTCGATCCCAGTGACAGTAGGGGAAACGACACGTATTGTATTGTTGCCATCGAGGATAAAAAGATGGGGTTTATATCATATTGCTTGAGTTTATCCCTCTACATCACGTCATCTTGCCTAATGCGTTACTCTGTTATTATGAACTTAATACTCTAGATGCATGCTGGATAGCAGTCGATGTGTGGAGTAATAGTAGTATATGCAGGCAGGAGTCGGTCTACTTCTTACGGACATGATGCTTATATACATGATCATGCCTAGATATTCTCATAATTATGCACTTTTCTATCAATTGCTCGACAGTAATTTGTTCACCCACCGTAATACTTATGCTATCTTGAGAGAAACCACTAGTGAAAACTATGCCCCCCGGGTCTATTTTCCATCATATTAATATTCCGTCAACTAGCTATTTCCGGTGCTGTTTATTTTGCAATCTTTACTTTTAATCTTTATCATAAAAATACCAAAAATATTATCTTATCATCTCTATCAGATCTCACTTTTGCAAGTGGCCGTGAAGGGATTGACAACCCCTTTATCGCGTTGGTTGCAAGGTTCTTATTGGTTTGTGTAGGTACAAGGGACTTGCGTGTGGCCTCCTACTAGATTGATACCTTGGTTCTCAAAAACTGAGGGAAATACTTACGCTACTTTGTTGCATCACCCTTTCCTCTTCAAGGGAAAACCAACGCATGTTCAAGAAGTAGCAAGAAGGATTTCTGGCGCCGTTGCCGGGGAGTCTACACACAAGTCAAGACATACCAAGTACCCATCACAAACTCTTATCCCTCGCATTACATTATTCGTCATTTGCCTCTCGTTTTCCTCTCCCCCACTTCACCTTTGCCATTTTATTCGCCCCTCTTCCGTTCGTCTTTTTCGTTTGCCTGTGTTGCCATGTGCCTTCTATGTGCTTGCATCTTTGCTTGCTAAAAATCTATTGATATGGATCCACTTAAAGTGTTCGACTTGGATCATCTTCGATCCTTATGCGCTCGTGCTGAAAACCCAACTAGCCTAGTTGATGGGAAATCTTTAGATGAGCATGCTCATTTTGTGCGTCATCGTTTGTCTGAAAAAGGGAGACTCTTATGGGATCAAATAAACAGATTGCTGTGTTATGCTTGGAATCTTTGTGAAATTTATGATTTTACTTGTTGCTCTAAGAACCCTAAAAAACACCTTCCCTACCTATGTGAGTTTAAGGATAATGAAATCTTATCTTCTTATGCGAAGGTTGTTTATAGTTACTATGATATCCAACAAATTTAAGAATTTTTTGCTTTTAAGGGTGCTTATGAAGTTGCTTCCTTGATTGAAAAGTATGATACTACTCTCTACGAATCTGAATTTTTTTGACATACTTAAATATTGCTATAAAAACTATGCTCATAATGTCTATGTCAAAGAATTTATTGAAAGAATGACCGTTGCTTTGGAAGAAAATAATGATATGCATGAATCTATAGATAATTATGATTCCGATGATTTGATTGAAATATCCCTTGATGAACATGATGCTTGCTATTCTTGTGGCCATGATGCAAATATTTATGAAGATGAATTTGCTATAGTTCCTTATGTTAAGCATGAGATCGTTGCTATTGCACCCATACTTGATAGTTCCTTTGATGAAAAGCATGATTGCAATGATGTTATTATAAATTCTCTTGATGTCAATTGTGCTAATAATATGCAAAACCCTAAGCTTGGGGATGCTAGTTTTGCTATGTCTACTACTTGTTGCAATGATCATGATTGGGGTGATTCTTCTTATGATCTTGAAAATTTATTTAAGCCCCATGATGAATATGAGATTGATAATAGTGTTTCCAATAATATTGAAAGTGACTTTAGTTAATGTTAATCCCACTATTTTGGAAGAGTGTCAACTTTGCATGCATGTGGATCGTGTTGTTGAATCTTCCTATGATCCTACATGTAATTATTATGAGAGAGGAAAATATGGTTGTAGAAATTTTCATCTTACTAAATTACCTCTTGTCATGTTGAGATTGCTATCGTCTCTTTCTTGTTCCTTGCATATGCTAATTTTTTCTTGCTATGATAATTTGTTTGCTTATAAAATGCCTATGCATAGGAAGTATGTTAGACTTAGATGTGTTTATCACATGTTCTATGATGCTCTCTTTGTGCTTTAATTCTTATCTTTCATGTGAGCATCATTGAAATCTTTATGCCTAGCTAGGGGCGTTAAACGATAGCGCTTGTTGGGAGGCAACCCAATTTTATTTTTATTCCTTGATTTTTGGTTCTGTTTAGTAGAAGGAGAATCAGACGATATCTTTCTCGAAACAAACAAAAAGGAAAAGAACCAGATTTCGCAAACAACATAGAGGAAGAATGAAAGGAAAATCCTGCCGAGGCAATCGTATTTGTTTTGGTAGATATGCTCTTCCGGGTATTTGGCGTTATGAAGGTGTGGCAGGTACGCATATTGTGTTCCTTTTTTGAATGTACAAATGTTTTGGGATACCCAATATTCGGGGGACCCCTTTCCCGAGCCCATACGTGTTTCCGTGGGTCTGGTTAGATGTGGTTTTATGTTTTAGTTAGTGTTTGTGCCAAGTAGAACCTATAGGATCTTCTTGGATGATAGTTATTTGATCTTGCTGAAAAAGTCAGAAACTTTCTGCTCACGAAAACAATTGTTAAAAATCACCAGAACGTGATAAAATACTGATTCTAATTGCAGTAGGTCAATAAACAAATTATCCAGGACGTCCTATTTTGGTAGATTTTTCTGAGTTACATAAGTTTGCATTAGATACAGATTACTACAGACTGTTCTGTTTTTGACAGATTCTGTTCTCCGTGTGTTGTTTGCTTATTTTGATGAATCTATGGCTAGTATCGGAGGTTATGAACCATAGAGAAGTTGGAATACAGTAGGTTTAACACCAATATAAATAAAGAATGAGTTCATTACAGTACCTTGAAGTGGTGTTTTCTTTTCTTTCGCTAACGGAGCTCATTAGATTTTCTGTTAAGTTTTGTGTTGTGAAGTTTTCAAGTTTTGGGTAAAGATTTGATGGATTATGGAACAAGGAGTGGCAAGAGCCTAAGATTGGGGATGCCCAAGGCACCCCAAGGTAAAATTCAAGGACAACCAAAAATCCTAAGCTTGGGAATGCCCCGGAAGGCATCCCCTCTTTTGTCTTCGTCCATCGGTAACTTTACTTGGAGCTATATTTTTATTCACCACATGATATATGTTTTGTTTGGAGCGTCTTGTATGATTTGAGTCTTTTGTATTTAGTTCACCACAATCATCCTTTCTGTACACACCTTTCGAGAGAGACACACATTAATCAGAATTTATTAGAATACTCTATGTGCTTCACTTATATCTTTTGAGCTAAACAATTTTGCTCTAGTGCTTCACTTATATCTTTTAGAGCATGGTGGTGGTTTTATTTTATAGAAATTATTGATCTCTCATGCTTCACTTATATTATTTTGAGAGTCCTTTAGAACAGCATGGTAATTTGCTTTGGCTATAAAATTAGTCCTAATATGATAGGCATCCAAGTTGGGTATAATAAAAACTTGCATATAAGTGCATTGAATACTAGGAGAAGTTTGATACTTGATGATTGTTTTGAGATATGGAGATAGTGATATTAAAGTTGTTCTAGTTGAGTAGTTGTGAATTTGAGAAATACTTGTGTTGAAGTTTGCAAGTCCCGTAGCATGCACGTATGGTAAAAGTTGTGTAACAAATTTGAAACATGAGGTGTTCTTTGATTGTCATCCTTATGAGTGGCGGTCGGGGACGAGTTATTGTCTTTTCCTACCAATCTAACCCCCTAGGAGCATGCGCTTAGTGCTTGTTTTTTGATGACTTGTAGATTTTTGCAATAAGTATGTGAGTTCTTTATGACTAATGTTGAGTCCATGGATTATACGCACTCTCAACCTTCCATCATTGCTAGCCTCTTCGGTACCGTGCATTGCCCTTTCTCACCTTGAGAGTTGGTGCAAACTTCGCCAGTGCATCCAAACCCCGTGATACAATACGCTCTATCACACATAAACCTCCTTACATCTTCCTCAAAACAGCCACCATACCTACCTATTATGGCATTTCCATAGCCATTCCGAGATATATTGCCATGCAACTTTCCACCGTTCCGTTTATTATGACACGCCTTACCATTGTCATATTGCCTTGCATGATCATGTAGTTGACATCGTATTTGTGGCAAAGCCACCATGCATATTATTTCATACATGTCACTCTTCATTCATTGCCCATCCTGGTACACCGCCGGAGGCATTCATATAGAGTCATATTTTGTTCTAGTATCGAGTTGTAATCATTGAGTTGTAAATAAATAGAAGTGTGATGATCATCATTTATAGAGCATTGTCCCAAATATAAATAAAAAAGAGAAAGGCCAAATAAAAAAAGAGAAGGCCCAAAAAAAGGAAGAAAGAAAAAAAGAAAAAGAAAAAAAGGAAGAGAAATAAAAAGGGTCAATGCTACTATCCTTTTTCGACACTTGTGCTTCAAAGTAGCACCATGATCTTTATGATAGAGAGTCTCTTGTTTTGTCACTTTCATATACTAGTGGGAATTTTTCATTATAGAACTTTGCTTGTATATTCCAACAATGGGCTTCCTCAAATGCCCTAGGTCTTCGTGAGCAAGCAAGTTGGATGCACACCCACTTAGTTTCTTTTGTTGAGCTTTCATACATTTATAGCTCTAGTGCATCCGTTGCATGGCAATCCCTACTCCTTACATTGACATCAATTGATGGGCATCTCCCTAGCTCGTTGATTAGCCGCATCAATGTGAGACTTTCTCTTTTTTTGTCTTCTCCACACAACCCCCATCATTATATTCTATTCCACCCATAGTGCTATATCCATGGCTCACGCTCATGTATTGCGTGAAAGTTGAAAAAAGTTTGAGATTACTAAAGTATGAAACAATTGCTTAGCTTGTCATCGGGGTTGTGCAAAATGAGAGCATCTTGTGTGACAAAAATGAAGCATGGCCAAACTATATGATTTTGTAGGGACAGGCTTTCTTTGGCTATGTTATTTTGAGAAGACATAATTGCTTGGTTAGTATGCTTAAAGTATTATTATTTTTATGTCCATATTAAACTTTTATCTTGAATCTTTCGGATCTGAACATTCATGCCACAATAAAGAAGATTACATTGAGAAATATGTTAAGAAGCATTCCACATCAAAAATTCTGTTTTATCATTTACCTACTCGAGGACGAGCAGGAATTAAGCTTGCGGATGCTTGATACGTCTCCAACGTATCTATAATTTTTGATTGTTCCATGCTATTATATATTCTGTTTTGGATGTTTAATGGGCTTTATTAGACACTTTTATATTATTTTTGGGACTAACCTATTAACCCAAGGCCCAGTGCAAATTGCTGTTTTTTTTGCCTATTTCAGTGTTTCGCACAAAAGGAATATGAAACGGAGTCCAAACGGAATGAAACCTTCGGGAGCGTGATTTTTGGAACAAACGTGATCCAGAGGACTTGGAGTGGACGTCAAGAAACGAACGAGGAGGCCACGAGGCAGGAAGGCGCACCCACCCCCCTGAGCGCACCCTCCACCCTCGTGGGCCCCTCGTAGCTCCACCGACCTACTTCTTCCTCCTATATATACCTACGTACCCCGAAAACATCCAGGAGCACCACGAAACCCTATTTCCACCGCCGCAACCTTCTGTACCCGTGAGATCCCATCTTGGGGCCTTTTATGGCACTCCACCGGAGGGGGAATCGATCACGGAGGGCTTCTACATCAACACCATAGCCTCTCCGATGATGTGTGAGTAGTTTACCACAGACCTTCGGGTCCATAGTTATTAGCTAGATGGCTTCTTCTCTCTCTTTGGATCTCAATACAAAGTTCTCCTCGATCTTCTTGGAGATCTATTCGATGTAACTCTTTTTGCGGTGTGTTTGTCGAGATCCGATGAATTGTGGGTTTATGATCAAGATTATCTATGAACAATATTTGAATCTTCTCTGAATTCTTTTATGTATGATTGGTTATCTTTGCAAGTCTCTTTGAATTATCAGTTTGGTTTGGCCTACTAGATTGATCTTTCTTGCAATGGAAGAAGTGCTTAGCTTTGGGTTTAATCATGCGGTGTTCGATCCCAGTGACAGCAGGGGAAACGACACGTATTGTGTTGTTGCCATCGAGGGTAAAAAGATGGGGTTTATATCATATTGCTTGAGTTTATCCCTCTACATCATGTCATCTTGCCTAATGCATTACTCTGTTCTTATGAACTTAATACTGTAGATGCATGCTGGATAGCGGTCGATGTGTGGAGTAATAGTTGTAGATGCAGGCAGGAGTCGGTCTACTTGTTGCGGACGTGATGCCTATATGCATGATCATGCCTAGATATTCTCATAATTATGCACTTTTCTATCAATTGCTCGACAGTAATTTGATCACCCACCATGATACTTATGCTATCTTGAGAGAAGCCACTAGTGAAACCTATGGCCCCGGGTCTATTTTCCATCATATTAATCTTCCGTCAACTAGCTATTTCCGGTGCCGTTTATTTTGCAATCTTTACTTTTAATATTTATCATAAAAATACCAAAAATATAATCTTATCATCTCTATCAGATCTCACTTTTGCAAGTGGCCGTGAAAGTATTGACAACCCCTTTATCGCGTTGGTTGCAAGGTTTTTATTTGTTTGTGTAGGTACGAGGGACTTGCGTGTGGCCTCTGATATGTCTCCGTCGTATCTACTTTTCCAAACACTTTTGCCCTTGTTTTGGACTCTAACTTGCATGATTTGAATGGAACTAACCCGGACTGACGTTGTTTTCAGCAGAATTGTCATGGTGTTATTTACGTGCAGAAACAAAAGTTCTCGGAATGACCTGAAACTCCACAGAACTTATTTTTGGAAAATATTAAAAATACTGGAAGAAGAATCCACGTCAGGGGGGCCTCCACCTATCCACGAGGGTGGGGGCGCGCCCCCTGCCTCGTGGGCCCCCTGGTGCTCCACCGAACTCAACTCCAACTCCATATATTCGTGTTCGGGGAGAAAAAAATCGGAGAGAAAGATTCATCACGTTTTACGATACGGAGCCGCCGCCAAGCCCTAAACTCTCTCGGGAGGGCTGATCTGGAGTCCGTTCGGGGCTCCGGAGAGGGGAATCCGTCGCCGCCGTCATCATCAACCTTCCTCCATCACCAATTTCATGATGCTCACCGCCGTGCGTGAGTAATTCCATCGTAGGCTTGCTGGACAGTGCTGGGTTGGATGATATTTATCATGTAATCGAGTTAGTTTTGTTAGGGTTTGATCCCTAGTATCCACTATGTTCTGAGATTGATGTTGCTATGACTTTGCTATGCTTAATGCTTGTCACTAGGGCCCGGGTGCCATGATTTCAGATCTGAACCTATTATATTTTCATGAATATATGTGAGTTCTTGATCCTATATTGCAAGTCTATAGTCACCTACTACGTGTTATGATCCGGCAACCCCGAAGTGACAATAATCGGGACCACTCCCGGTGATGACCTTAGTTTGAGGAGTTCATGTATTCACTATGTGTTAACGCTTTGGTCCCGTATTCTATTAAAAGGAGGCCTTAATATCCCTTAGTTTCCGTTAGGACCCCGCTGCCACGGGAGGGTAGGACAAAAGATGTCATGCAAGTTCTTTTCCATAAGCACGTATGACTATATTCGGAATACATGCCTACATTACATTGATGAATTGGAGCTAGTTTTGTGTCACCCTATGTTATGATTGTTACATGATGAACCGCATCCGGCATAATTCTCCATCACCGATCCAATGCCCACGAGCTTTTCACATATTGTTCTCTATTTATTTACTTTTCTGTTGCTACTGTTACAATCACTACAAAACCCAAAAATATTACTTTTGTTTCCGTTACCGTTACTTCCATATTACTTTGCTACTAAATACTTTGCTGTAGATACTAAGTTATCCAGGTGTGGCTGAATTGACAACTCAGTTGCTAGTACTTGAGAATATTCTTTGGCTCCCCTTTTGTCGAATCAATAAATTTGGGTTGAATACTCTACCCTCGAAAACTGTTGCGATCCCCTATACTTGTGGGTTATCAAGACTATTTTCTGGTGCCGTTGCCGGGGAGCATAGCTCTATTCTTTGAGTCACTTGGGATTTATATCTGCTGGTCACTATGAAGAACTTGAAAGACGAGAAAACAAAAAATTATCCCTCAACTACGAGGGGAGGTAAGGAACTGCCATCTAGCTCTGCACTTGATTCACCTTCTGTTTTGAGTAAGCTTGCGACACCTAAACCTGCTTCTGATATGTCGCATGTTATTGATGATGCCACTTCTGCTATGCATGATACTTATGGTGAAACTACTTCTATGCTTGATACTACTGTGCCACTTGGTGAATTTCTTGATGAACAACTTGCTAGGGCTAGAGAGAGTGAAATTATTGAAACTGATAATATTGATGATAGTGATGATGAAGGATCTCCCAATAAATATGAATTACTTGTTGTGCCTGAGGGCTATGTTATGGATGAAGAAACTAAAAGAGACTTTGTTTCTTGCAATGATAGAAGTGATCTTAAGAAATTATTAGCTAAGCTTAAACAAAAAACTCTGAATGCTAGAATGAAGTATGATCTTGCTTATGCTACTTCACCTATCTTTGTTACTGATAAGGATTATGAATTCTCTATTGATCCTGATATAATTACTTTGGTTGAGTCTGATCCTTTCTATGGCTATGAATCTGAAACTGTTGTGGCACATCTTACTAAATTAAATGATATAGCCACCCTGTTCACTAATGATGAGAGAACTCGCTACTTTTATATCCTTAAAATATTTCCATTCTCATTAAAGGGTGATGCTAAGATATGGTTTAATTCTCTTGATCCTGGTTGTGTGCGTAGTCCCCGGGATATGATTTATTACTTCTCTGCTAAATATTTCCCTGCTCATAAGAAACAAGCTGCTTTAAGGGATATATACAACTTTGTTCAAACTGAAGAAGAGAGTCTCCCACAAGCTTGGGGGAGGCTTCTCCAATTACTTAATGCTTTGCCTAATCATCTGTGACACCCCAAGATTTTGACCTTGTTTTATTAATTAAAATTTTGCCAGGAGATTAAACTTTTCCATTTGTCTGGATTTATCTCTTGATTTCAGAACCTTTCTTTTCTTTAATATTGTGGAGTTTTACCTCAAGGGGAAACTTCCAAAAAATATATTATTGGACTTGTATACTCTCCCAATAAAACAATTCTTTATCAGTGGATTTATTTGCATAATTGTTTCTCCTCAGCTTTATCCTTTTAAAATGATCTTTCATAAATTTGGAGCCTCTTTTGCACAGCAACCATTTGATAAATACATTTAAAATTTTCACCAAAATTTGGGGATGTCATGTGATGTTTCCACATCACTTTTATGCAAGAACATCTTTTGGTCATTGAAGATTTTAAGCTCTACATCAACTTTTCAAATCTGGTCTAGTAGGTATTTTTGCACTACAACCCATTTAAATATTTCCCTAAAAATTCTACCAAGTGTTTGGAGATGTCAGTAGATGCACATGATTCAACTTTATGCAAAAACCCATTGGTGTTCTTTGAAAAATTTGAGTGAATCATCCTCATCTTCATTCTGCTCCAGTTTGGTGATTTGTACTGCAACCCTTATTTATCTTGCTCTAGTAACCCTGAGCTTTTCCCTACTTATAGACCACCCTGCAAAACCCTTAAGTCCAGGAGAGTGGACCCATTGGAGGATTTTAAGTGCATGGAATAGGGCCTTTTTCTTTCTGTCCAAAACTGAAAGTTTGTAATTTTTGCACTAACAAGTTTCTGGTTTTGCCCAAATGATCTTGCCATCATCACCTACATCTAGGGAGACCCTGATATGGAGTTTTTGGCCACTCCAAGAGTTGCCTAGATGCACTTAGCATTCTGTCGAACACTTGGTGTGCATGGGCAGATTTGGCATGGTTATTAATTTGCATTGTGTACTTGATCCCCTGACCTAACCACCATGTCCATTAACCTCCTTGCTAGCTCTAACCTAAACCTGCTAATTGCCAGCCTCGCTCCAGCACGCTAGGCTGCCCTGGCATTACGTCGAGCACGTCTCGTGCGTGCTCTGGGCGCGCCCAGAGCGCACGTTTTGCACGTGCGGGCGCCCGAGCCGCCGCGTCGCACGGCCGCCTCCCCGCGCCCGCTCTGGCCTCTCCCCACTCGCAGCCAGCATGCCCGCCCCTTCCCCTCGCCGCAGTGCCACCTTGGCGCACTACAGCACCGCCGTTAGGGCTCCCTTGGCGGCACGCCGGCGTCGGCAGTAGGCTCTGCCATGGACGGCGCCGCCCAAGCCACCCGCGCGCGTCAGCTGCCCCCTAGAACAACCCGAGCTCATCCACATGCTCGTCGGCACGCGCTCGTCGCCGCCACGTCGCCCTGCAGCTACAGACGACGGTCGCCGGCGTTCTTATCCACGGCCGCCACGGGACCAGCCTCGAACGCCTATATAAGGAGGCCCCCGAGCTCCTCCGAGCACTCATGCGACCCCAGGCCACCCCCATAGCCCCCCCTCAGCAAGCAATCGGCGGTTGGTAGCCGTCTTCCCCAACTCCGACCGGTTCGGCCGCCGCCGTCTTTCGGTGCTGTTCGTCGCAACCAGACCTTCCCCCGCCCATCCAACACCACCACCCGTTTCCCCTTGTTCTTGCAGAGCTGCCCAGCGCCTCAGCCTCGATCGGAAACCACCGGAGCCCAAATCCCCATTCACTCCCGAAGCCTCCTCCGCCGCGGAGCTCACCGCCGGCGGCTCCCTCCGTCCCCACCTGCCTAGCGCCCACTGGGAGGACCGCCCTGGGCTGGCGGATCCATCCCCACCCTCAGGACCCCGCGGGGAAGCGCCGTTTGTCGACGGCGATCGCCGGAGTCCCGCCTCCGCTCGGGCAGAGAGAGGGAGGAGGGAGAGGGGGACTAGTCAAACCTGACCAGTGGGCCCCTTGGACCCACTGTCAGTGACCCACGCGCTCTTCCGCACTGGATAAGTGGAAGCATATATCCTCGAGTACGTATCCCCTACCCCGAAAGCGTATTCTGTATCGAAACGTTTTCTTTTTCTGGTTTTATTTAAAACAGAACTTTGACTAGCTATATCTTTTAAAATAAAACTCCAAATGAGTTGATTCTTTTTCCTACCTCTCTCAAATTTCATCTAGTTTATTTTAAGATTTATTTCAAAAATATTTGGGACAACTTTTTGTACTGTTTTTGAAACATATGTTATTTGAATATTTTTCAAAATAGGAAATGGAGAGAGAAGAAAACTTTCAAAAAGTTTTGGAATGCACACTTCCTCTCCACAACTTGAAGGCAAGCATTCTGAACTCTGGCATGATATTTTTGTGTGGTGTTTTGATATGGATACGACACCCCTTGACTTGGAGCATACGTTATTTTTTTATGTGACGATAAAGTCATACGCCTGAGTGCATATTGGAGATGCTTTGCTGTTAGAAATGGATATGCTGGTGATGGTAATCATCCTCGTAAGTTTCTCATGCATACCGGAAGGAAGCCGGGAAAGTCGCGGTCTTGGGTAGACACGAGCTTGTCCCTAGTTCCTCGTCGAGACGAGTATGTCCGGTATGGCATGGTGAGGCTTGACGAGTGGTGAGTTTATCTGTTAATGGAAATATATTTGTCATGCTACTCATACGGAGAATACTTGGACCTCCTGAGTTGGCCGTAGGTCGAGTCTTGTTCAGTAACCCCCATACTTGTTTCGTACCACCACTTGTCCCTGCCACAGGTAGGGTACGGTTCAGTAAGTTGTCAACCCCGTCCTAGCACACACCATACAGAGAGGCCATGGTGGAAGATACCGGAGGCCTCCGGTAGGCATGCCACCTGGTCCGGGGGCATGGGTGTTTCCGGTTGGGACCGAGAGGGGGCACCCCTTAGAGCGCGCGATATAAATTTGATCCCATGCTACGTCGAGGTTGTAGCCTCCCCACTTAGAGTTTTGCTTGGCAGGTGTCGTGGGTGATTCCAGACGCCGGTAAGTTGAGCTGGTGTGTGCAGGACAGGTGTGTTTTCGACTAAAAGACCGTAGGCGGAATTAGTCCCGATGGACTAAATAAATCCGTTACTCGTGGGTAAAGAGTACACCCTCTGCAGAGGTTATATCTATAGTCATGTCCATGGGTAAGGACTACAATCTGAGATGGGTCATAGTGACGGTTTTCGGATGGAGAAACGGCTAAACTAGAACGTATTGACGGTTTTCTGATGGAGAAACGGCTAAACTATAACATATTGACGGTCTTCGGATGGAGAAACGGCTAAACTAGAACATAGTGACGGTCTTCGGATGGAGAAACGGCTAAACTAGAACATTGATTATGACCTATGACATATGAGGATTATGTTTATTATTATTATGGACTAACCATTTACATTCTTTGAATCATTAAGTATCCCTGGGACGGTTCTACCTCCTGGATACTCACTGCGATTATTATTTATAAGCCCTTTATGTGGTGTCGCTCAGACGCCCGACTGTGGCATGCTTGTTATTTATTTATTCTTTATAAGCCCTTTATGTGGCGTCGCTCAGACGCCCGACTGCGGCATGCTTGTTATTTATTTATTCTTTATAAGCCCTTTATGTGGCGTCGCTCAGACGCCCGACTGCGGCATGCTTGTTGTTTATTTATCTTTTATAAGCCCTTTATGTGGTGTCGCTCAGACGCCCGACTGCGGCATGCTTGTCATTTATTTATTATAAGCCCTTTATGTGGTGTCGCTCAGACGCCCGACTGCGGCATGCTTGTTATTTTATTAAATCCTTTTTAAGCCCTTTATGTGGTGTCACTCAGACGCCCAACTGAGGCATGTTTTATTTTATTTTTCCTTTCGAGGCCTCGCTTCAGACACTCGATCGGTGCATTCTATTTCTACCCCCGTAATGCATTTTTCATGAATACCTGCATGCGTGCATCATGAATTTTGTTTATTTCGTGACTGACGTTATGATCGTAGAATCTTTCGGAGCATGATTACCCACTATTATATTACACCAGTGTTCATAATGTTTGCGAGTACATTCAACGTACTCACTGGCTTGTCCCTGGCTATTGTCTTGGCCAGATTTCTCGCATGGAGATAAGCATTGCGACGACAGCCCCGGAACCTACGCATGACGATAGCAGCCTCGCGAAGATAGGAGTTATCCTGGTCAGCTGTTCTTGTGGGAAATGGAGTCCCATAGACGCAGATGAACCACAAACCGCTTCCGCCATCAACCACTAGAAACCAAGTGTTGTACTCGTAGGCCACAATGGTCTTGTACTACATATTTTGTACTTTGCTTGGAATTTATGTATCAAGTTGGTGCCTCATCAGCTAACAGTAATCCTGGGGCTGGTGAGCACAAGGGCCATTTTCTAGAAAATTAATATCCCAAAAAAAACGGTCCTGACATCATCCTCTTAAGAAAAATGAAATACTTGATATCTTTTATAATGGACTAACCGATGCTTCCAGAGACCACCTGGATAGTTGTGCTGGTTCTGTTTTCAGGGAAAGGACAACGGATCAAGCTGAGATTCTATTGAATTTATGTTGACAAATGAAAATAATTGGACACTTCCTGAGCCAACTCCTGAGCCTATTCCTAAACCAACTCCAAAGAAGAGGGGTGTTCTATTTCTCAGTCCTGAAGATATGCAAGACGCAAAGAAATCTATGAAAGAAAAGGGTATTAAAGCTGAAGATTTTAAGAATTTACCTCCTATTGAAGAAATACACGGTCTTAATTTACCGCCTGTTGAAGAAATATATGATCTTAATCCATTACCTATTGAAGAAACTCATGGTCTTGATAACCCGACACAGGTAGTAAAGGTAAATTCTCTCTATAGATATGATAAAGCTGAAATCCCTCGTACTAAGTTTTCTAGCCAATGTTTGGATGAGTTTGATAACTTTATGGTTAATCAAGAAGATTTTAATGCTTATTTTGGTAGACAATTAAAACAAAATGCTTATATGATTGAACACTTGGGTGATTATATGTCTAGAGTTAAAGGTGAACTTAAACTCATTAGTAAACATGCTTCTATGGTTACCACTCAAGTAGAACAAGTACTTAAAGCTCAAAATGATTTGCTCAATGAATTAAATAGTAAGAATAATGACTATGCTGTTAGAGTGGCTACTAGAACTGGTAAAATGACTCAGGAACCTTTGTATCCTGAAGGCCACCCTAAGAGAATCGAGCAAGATTCTCAGAGAAATAATATAGATGCACCTAACCCTTCTAAAAAGAAGAAAAAGAAAAATGATAGGACTTTGCATGCTTCTAGTGAACCTATTGCTGAACCACCTGAGAATCCAAATGATATTTCTATTTCTGATGCTGAAACACAATCTGGTAATGAACATGAACCTAATGAAAATGTTAATGATAATGTTCATGATGATGCTCAACCTAGCAATGACAATGATGTAGAAAATGAACCTGCTGTTGATCTTGATAACCCACAATCATAGAATCAACATTATGATAAGAGAGACTTTGTTGCTAGGAAGCACGGTAAAGAAAGAGAACCATGGGTTCAGAAACCCATGCCTTTTCCTCCTAAACCATCCAAGAAAAAGGATGACGAGGATTTTGAGCGCTTTGCTGAAATGATAAGACCTATCTTTTTGCATATGCGTTTAACTGATATGCTCAAAATGAACCCTTATGCTAAGTACATGAAGGATATTGTTACTAATAAAAGAAAGATACCAGAAGCTGAATCCACCATGCTTGCTAATTATACTTTTAAGGGTGGAATACCTAAGAAACATGGAGATCCAGGAGTACCAACTATACCATGCTCCATTAAAAGAAACTATGTTAAAACTGCTTTATGTGATCTTGGAGCCGGTGTTAGTGTTATGCCTCTCTCTTTATATGATAGACTTGATTTGAATAAGTTGACACCTACTGAAATATCTTTGCAAATGGCTGATAAATCAACTGCTATACCTGTTGGTATTTGTGAGGATGTGCCTGTTGTAGTTGCAAGCGTTACTATTTTAACGGACTTTGTTATTCTTGATATTCCCGAGGACGATAGTATGTCTATTATTCTTGGAAGACCTTTTTTGAATACTGCAGGGGCTGTTATTGATTGCAACAAAGGCAATGTCACTTTTCATGTAAATGGTAATGAGCACACGATACACTTTTCGAGGAAACAACCTCAAGTCCACAGTAGAAATTCTATTGGAAAAATTCCATCGATTATTTTTGGAGGTTTTGAATTTCCTCTTCCTACTATCAAGAAGAAATATGATATTCTTATTATTGGGGATGTGCATATCCCCGTTGAGGTAACATAGTGTTATTCGAAATTTCTCCAGTTCCATGTTATTCGGAATGAGTTTGTTAACAAGACTTGATCAACCTTGTTAGTGGATTCCTTTTGATGAGCATGAGATGGATGAAACTAGAAGGCATAACCTTCTGTACCCTCCTTTTAACTTCTACTATTTAGTTGAAATAAAGCAAAAATAGTATTTTCCTTTCTGTTTTCTGAATTATCCGTGCAATATAAAAATACCCCAAAAATAAAAGTTCTCCAAATGCCCTGCCAATTTAATATGATTTTTTCTGGAATATTTGAGAATATTTGGCACTGAGAACATAGCAGGGGGAGCAAGCACCTGGCCACGAGGGTCCAGTGCGCGCCCACCCCTACAGGGCGCCCCCTGCCTCGTGGGCCCATGGTGGCTCCCCTCCACTTATTCCTGCACCCACACACTTCTTCTTCCTCCCAAAAAAATCACCATCCAGCTCAAGCACGAGTTCTAGCTCATTTTGCTGTGATTTTTGATCTCCTTGCTCAAAGCACCTCTCACAAAATTGCTTTGGGAGATTATTCCTTGGTATGTGACTCCTCCATTGGTCCAATTAGTTTTTGTTCTAGTGCTTTATTCATTGAAAATTTGTGCTGCCTAGGTGACCATGTTATTGAGCTTGCATGTCAAATTTATATGATTCCAAGTAGTTCTAATGCATGATATAGGCTCTAGGAACTTGTAGGAGTAGTTTCTATCAATTTTGTTGAGCTTGGTTCACTTTTATTTGAAGTTACTAAAAATTTCAGAATTTTTCAGAAAATAATGAAGAGATTTTTCAGGGGCTCATCGAGCCGAAGCTCGAAGGAAAAGCAAAGTGAGGAAGCAGAGAGGCCCAAATATAATTTGCCTCGCACTGCGGAGGTTCGGCCGTGTGAATGGCCTTCCGATGATTTCTTAAGAGCAGCCGGGATTTATGATGATTTTTATGAATTGGCTGAGAATGCAGGCCTCACCGACTTCCTCCGCGACCAACGCGAACAATATCTCTTACTCACCAATACTTTTGTGCAAAACTTCTACTATTATCCGAACGAATCACCTGCTTCAATAGAGTTTCATTTATATGATGTGGTTAAGAAGATGTCACTAGATGAATTTTGCAGGGTTTGCAAAATACCTTTCGAGGGTAGCTTAGAGGAACCACATCGTAAAGATGTGGATGGGTTTATTGACACTATTACTGTAGGGGAAACTAGGAAGGTTCCCGATGCAAGAATCACTAGCATACATTTTCCTGTTTTACGCTACTTTGCAATATTTGCTAGTCGTTGCTTAATTGGTCGCGGAAACTATGGAAACCTTAATTTTCCTGATATTATGATTTTGCTCCATGGTTTATTTTGTGATGACTCTGTTAGTATGGGCGGTATTATTGCTAAACGGTTAAGTCTGAACCGTACAAAGGACCCCATCTTTGGAGGTATTTATGCTTCACGCCTTGCTGCACACTATAACATACCTATTAGGCACTATGAAAAAGAAGAAAAATTGCTGCCCACTGTTTATTTAGATTATAAGAGTATGGTAGCGCATGAATTTATTGTTAAGAATAGGGAAGGGGCGCTTAAATATAAATTGTTCTTTGATAAACATCACCCTGAGACTATTACCTTGCCTGCTCCTGCCTTGTTTGATTTATCTGCAGGTCCGTATCTCGTTCCGCTGGCAGCCATTCACGCCTACCGGAACCCTACATCAGCCATAGAGCTGGAGCCGGAATCACAATTTGAACCTCCACGACAGTCTAATTACCAGTGGGATCCGGAGATGATTGCCAACCAGTGGCAATCAGAGTCTTCTGCATCTCAGTACGACCCCAACTATAACTATGGATATCCGCCAAGCCATCCGTGGCAATAAACCAACTTAGGCCAAAAGCTTAAGCTTGGGGGAGTACGTATTTCTCACCGACATTACATTCATGTCCACACACTCATTGCTAGATGTCGGTGCTCATACTCTTTCACTATATTATCCATGCTAGTTTATTTTCCTTTTTCCTGCTTTCTTCTTGTGTGTTTGATAAACCTTAAGAAAAACAAAAAAAATTAGTTGTAGCTTTTAGCTAGTTTACTTTCTTGCTGTAGTAGTAATAATTAAAAGGAAAACCCAAAAATATTTCCCGTTCTTCTTTTGCTTGTTGGGAGCTTTCCCGTGTAAATAGTTTTATTTCTTTTCTTTTCTTCGGGGGTCGATAGGAGAAGATTATGATTAAATTGTTGAAGTGGCTCTTATATGCATTATTGTTGATTTAACCAAGAGCCCATATTGCCTTGTCTTCTCCTGTTTATTGAATGCTCGCAGATTCCAGCTTAGTCCAATGCACATGCACTATTATTATTATTCACATCGTTCGGTCGTGCAAGTGAAAGGCAATTATGACGATATATGATGGACTGATTGAGATGAGAGAAGCTGGTATGAACTCGACCTCTCTTGTTTTTGTAAATATGATTAGTTCATCGTTCCTGATTCAGCCTATTATGAATAAACATGTTTGCAATGACAATTAGAGATTATAGTTGCTCGTGCCATGCTTGATTAGCTATGAGTTATAATGGTTTACCTTGCGTGGCAACATGCTATTAAAATGGTTGTGATGTGGTATAGTGGGGTGGTATCCTCCTTTGAATGATTTAAGTGACTCGACTTGGCACATGTTCACACATGTAGTTGAAACAAATCAACATAGCCTTCACGATATTTATGTTCATGGTGGATTATATCCTACTTATGCTTGTACTCAATGTTTATTAATTTTAATGCATGTTCATGACTGTTGTCGCTCTCTAGTTGGTCGCTTCCGAGTCTTTTGCTAGCCTTCACTTGTACTAAGCGGGAATACTTCTTGTGCATCCAATCCCTTAAACCCCAAATTTATGCCATATGAGTCCACTATACCTTCCTATATGCGGTATCTACCTGCCGTTCCAAGTAAATTTGTATGTGCCAAACTCTAAACCTTCAAATGAAATTCTGTTTTGTATGCTCGAATAGCTCATGTATCAACTAGGGCTGTCCGTATCTTCCATGCTAGGCGGGTTATTCTCAAGAGGAGTGGACTCCGCTCCTCACTCACGAGAAAATGGCTGGTCACCGGGATGCCTAGTCCCATGCTTTATGCAAATCAAACCAAAATAATTGCAAACAAAACTCCCCCTGGGACTGTTGTTAGTTGGAGGCACTCGTTGTTTCGAGCAAGCCATGGATTGATGTTTGTTGGTGGAGGCGGAGTATAAAATTTACCATTCTGTTAGGGAACCGCCTATAATGTGTGTAGCATGGAAGATATCGCCATCTCTTGGTTGTTATGTTGATAATGAAAGTATGCCGCTCAAAATATTATTTATCTCTGCTTTAAAATCGAGCTCTCGCACCTCTACAAATCCCTGCTTCCCTCTGCCAAGGGCCTATCTATTTACTTTCATGTTGAGTCATCACCCTCTTATTAAAAAGCACCAGCTGGAGAGCACTGCTGTCATTTGCATCCATTACTATTAATTTATATTGGGTATGACTATGACTGGATCTCTTTTACCATGAATTATAATGTCTAGTCAGTCTGATCTTTAAAGGTGCTCTGCATTTATGTTTTGCGGTCTCTGAAAGGGCTAGCGAGATACCATCTTGTTATATCATATTATGATTATTTTTAGAAAGTGTTGTCATTCGAGATTTATTATTATTGCTCGCTAGTCAATTATGCCATTGACATGAGTAAACATGAGCCCTAAGTGCTATTGTGAATGTGGTTAGTTATAATCTTTGCTGAAAACTTGAATGCTGACTTTACATATTTACAACAACAAGAGCAAACAGAGTTTGTAAAAGTTTTTCTTTATCACTTTCAGTTATCAACTGAATTGCTTGAGGACAAGCAAAGGTTTAAGCTTGGGGGAGTTGATACGTCTTCGTCGTATCTACTTTTCCAAACACTTTTGCCCTTGTTTTGGACTCTAACTTGCATGATTTGAATGGAATTAACCCGTACTGACGCTGTTTTCAGCAGAATTGCCATGGTGTTATTTATGTGCAGAAACAAAAGTTCTCGGAATGACCTGAAACTCCACGGAACTTATTTTTGGAAAATATTAAAAATACTGGAAGAAGAATCCACGTCGGGGGGGGGGGGGCCTCCACCTGTCCACGAGGGTGGGGGGCGCGCCCCCTGCCTCGTGGGCCCCCTGTTGCTCCACCGACCTCAAATCCAACTCCATATATTCGTGTTCGGGGAGAAAAAATCGGAGAGAAAGATTCATCGCGTTTTACGATACGGAGCCGCCGCCAAGCCCTAAACTCTCTCAGCAGGGCTGATCTGGAGTCCGTTCGGGGCTCCCGAGAGGGGAATCCGTCGCCATCGTCATCATCAACCTTCCTCCATCTCCAATTTCATGATGCTCACCGCCGTGCGTGAGTAATTCCATCCTAGGCTTGCTGGACGGTGATGGGTTGGATGAGATTTATCATGTAATCGAGTTAGTTTTGTTAGGGTTTGATCCCTAGTATCCACTATGTTCTGAGATTGATGTTGCTATGACTTTGCTATGCTTAATGCTTGTCACTAGGGCCCGAGTGCCATGATTTTAGATCTGAACCTATTATGTTTTCATGAATATATCTGAGTTCTTGATCCTATCTTGCAAGTCTATAGTCACCTACTACGTGTTATGATCCGGCAACCCCGAAGTGACAATAACCGGGACCACTCCCAGTGATGACCTTAGTTCGAGGAGTTCATGTATTCACTATGTGTTAACTCTTTGGTCCGGTACTCTATTAAAAGGAGGCCTTAATATCCCTTAGTTTCCGTTAGGACCCCGCTGCCACGGGAGGGTAGGACAAAAGATGTCATGCAAGTTCTTTTCCATAAGCATGTATGACTATATTCGGAATACATGCCTACATTACATTGATGAATTGGAGCTAGTTCTGTGTCACCCTATGTTATGATTGTTACATGATGAACCGCATCCGGCATAATTCTCCATCACCGATCCAATGCCCACGAGCTTTTCACATATTGTTCTCTATTTATTTACTTTTCTGTTGCTACTGTTACAATCACTACAAAACCCAAAAATATTACTTTTGCTACCGTTACCATTACTTCCATATTACCTTGCTACTAAATACTTTGCTGCAGATACTAAGTTATCCCGGTGTGGCTGAATTGACTACTCAGTTGCTAATACTTGAGAATATTCTTTGGCTCCCCTTGTGTCGAATCAATAAATTTGGGTTGAATACTCTACCCTCGAAAACTGTTGCGATCCCCTATACTTGTGGGTTATCAGCCTCCTACTGGATTGATACCTTGGTTCTAAAAAACCGAGGGAAATACTTACACTACTTTGCTGCATCACCCTTTCCTCTTCAAGGGAAAACCAATGCATGCTCAAGAGGTAGCATGGCCTCACATGCCCTCTCAACTACCTCACTCTCTCTTTGTGGTTGTGGCTCACTCACTCCAAGAAAATGGGTGCACTCAATGTAACATATGGTGGAGTCACTCAAAACACTCAAATGGTGGTGGTGGTGGCTCTCCTCACATGGGAATTGGGGAAGCTCATCATATATGGGGCTAGTGGTGAAGTCACTCTCACTCTCAATATGGTGGCAAAAGTCACTCAAGTTATCGTACGTCGCCTTGGTCGAAGGGAGAATCCCATGCTCAACCATTTCGTAGTCGTCACCATGGATGAAGGCTGAAGATGGCACACCATCACTCTCGCCTCCAAAGATGGAAGCATCATCCTTGCTCGTTACCATGTCACTCGCCTCCAAAATTTGATCCTTGAGTTGCTTTGTAGTCGTACTCGTCGCCACACTGTCTTGAAAAAGTGTCGCGGTAGACTCGGCATCATCGATGCCACAAAGAGGGATGGCGGTGAAGTCGAACTTTGGAACGTCATCTTGGAGTTCTTTGGGCTTGGACATCTTGGTGGTACTGGCCTCATGCTCGCTGTCTTGGAGCATGGTCGTCACGAAGTGTGCTTGTGGTCGAGTAGACTTGGTCTTCTTGAGTTCTTGCTCTGCCTTAAGAGCACCAAGGTACATGTCGTCGAGGGACTCGTATTCGTTGGTGAAGAGAGTCTTGGAGATGTTGTTGTTCAATCCCATCGTGAAGTAGAACTTCATCCAAATGGGGTCATCCACATCGGCTTGTCGCAAGGTTTCTTCATGTTCTTGAAGTACTCGTCGAGGGACTTGGATCCTTGTATGGTGTTCTACAATTGGTGTTGAAGATGTTCCATGTAGGTGGAAGGCACAAGTTCTCGCCGCATCACTTTCTTCGTCTTGGGCTAACTCATGTCGAAGTTTCTCGAAGGTGTGTGAAGCCACCATGTCAATGTGTAGTCATGGAAGTTTCTTGTGGCGCACTTCACATGATCTTCGGAGGGAACTTGATGTAGCTTGAGTTAGTCGTCCATCTTGCGCTCCCACTCGAGATACTCCTCGGGGTCTTGAATCCCATAGAAAGGAATCTCGTGGTCGGTGTCGAGGTCGTAGTAGCTTGTGGAAGACGCAGACTTGAGCTTGGAGAGCTTCTCCTGAGGTGCTTGTTGGCGAAGATGCTGCATATTTGAAGGCGAAGATGCCTTGAAGTCGCTTGGCGAAGATGCCAAGGTAGATGGTGAAGTCATAGAGCGATGGTTGTTGTTGAGCTCTTGATCGTCATGTTCTTGTCCATGATGGTATCGATGTTGATGTGACCTTGCTAGAGATGGTAGCTCAGAAGCATGTGCACTTGAGCCTATCCTAGAAGATGATGAAGACTGTCGGTGTCAAAACCGGTGGATCTCGGGTAGGGGGTCCCGAACTGTGCGTCTAAGGTCGATGGTAACAGGAGACAGGGGACACAATGTTACAGGTTCGGGCCGTCTCTATGGAGGTAATACCCTACTTCCTGCTTGATTGATCTTGATGAATATGAGTATTACAAGAGTTGATCTACCTCGAGATCGTAATGGCTAAAACCCTAGAAGTCTAGCCTGTATGACTATGAGTATGATCCTTGTATGGTCTAAGCCCTCCAGTTTATATAGACACCGGAGGGGACTAGGGTTGTACAAAGTCGGTTACAAAGAAAGGAATCTTCATATCCGGACGCCAAGCTTGCCTTCCATGCCAAGGAGAGTCCCATCCGGACAGGGGAGATAGTCTTCGGTCTTGTATCTTTACAGCCCATCAGTCCGGCCCACGTACCATAGTCCGGACGCCCGAGGACCCCCTAATCTAGGACTCCCTCAGTAGCCCCTGAACCAGGCTTCAATGAAGAGGTGTCCGGCGCGCAAATTGTCTTCGGCATTGCAAGGCGGGTTCCTTCTTCGAATACTCCAATACAGTCTTCGGTCTCAACGAACGTGTTCAGCTCTGCAAAAAAAATTCCACACACAACCGCAGAGAGTATAATATTTCACAAGTCCAATCTGCTGACAACTTTTCTGCAACGTTATATCATGTCACCACCCGGTTATTATATCGAACCGTTTTTTCGCCCGTCGCTCCATGTTCCGAGACGCGGTTTTATTGGCACGTCTTGTCGAAGCAGAGATCGTGTCCCCTTATTGCGGGATCCTCATCAATACGAGCGTGGGTATCCCAACCATCCTGTTGGCACGATTCTTAAGAACAGGTTTTTAGGCTTAGGAGGAGGCGTTCGGTATTCATTGCCTTTTTCAAGGGGCTAAGACTCGTCTTGCTTCTTCACGCCAACCTTTCTCCAGCCTCAAGTTCCAGCACCCAAGGTTCTAGTTGTTTCGAGCTTCCCAGTCATGTCCGGAACCGGCTCTCAAGGTCGGTGGATGGCTTCTTCCGTCACAGAGGAGGATATCACGAAGCTTCGGGCGGCAAGATACCTGACCGCGGAAATCCCCCACAGGCTTCCTGCTCAAGGGCAGGTTATTCCTACTCCCAGATCCAGCGAGAGGGTCATATTCGTCTCCCACTTCCTCCAAGGGCTAGGGTTTGCCCGCCACCCCTTTGTTCGAGGGCTCATGTTCTATTATAGGCTAGATTTTCACGATCTGGCTCCGAACTCCTTTCTTCACGTCTCGGCATTCATTATCATATGCGAAGCGTTCCTCTGTATTCCCCCACACTTTGGCTTGTGGCTCAAGACCTTTAAGGTGAAGCCGAAGGTAGTCAATGGGAAACAAGCGGAGTGCCGTGGTGCTACAGTGAGCAAACTTATCAACGCTGTTTGGCTAAAAGGATCCTTCACAGAATCCTCCGACTTATGGCAGCGGGAGTGGTTTTACATCACTGAACCCCGCGGCACCAAGTGGGCGGCTACGCCCACGTTCTGATCTGGCTCTCCAATTCAGCTCGCATCATGGATCAATAAGGGGTTGGACTGGGGATCAATCGACGAAGTGCAGACTCTACAGAGCCGCATCCGGAGCCTTATTGAGAAGGACATCAGACTTATCAATGTAACCCAAGTAATGCTAGTCCACCGGGTCCTACCATGCCAGCAGCGGCCTCTTCGCCTGTGGGAGTTCAATCCGGAAGGACCATGAACCCTTTAACACTTCTTCAGCACAACACACAAAGGAATGTGGAAATTATTCTTCGGGGCACGAAAGCAGTGGCCGGATACTACAGAGGACGTCGGCCTTGACTGCAACCATCCGGATACCTCGGTAAGCACTCGACTCTCGAATACAGTTTAGATAAGCCTCTCATAACAAGATACTGAGAAAACCATTCTCTTCCAGGGCTGGATAAAGAAGGCGGAGCGAAGCAGGTGTTCAGCTCCTCTTCCCGAAGACTCGGCTCACTACAAAAAAAAGACACATCCGTGACATTTTGGGCCAAACGAAAATCTTTTCTGTCATACTTATGACACTTCTATGACGATAATTGTGACAAAACACGGTATCATCATAGATGTGGTGGGGTCCTACTTCTATGACAAAAATTCATGACAGAAAATGGGCTTTTCGTCCTGGGCGGGCCGGAGACGCAGCTGCATGACATTCTTTGGGCCGTCCATGACGGAAAAAACCGTGGTAGAAGCGAGGGCGAGGAAAATATTGGGGTGTTCCCGGTTACGGTGGGTGGTCGGGGCCGAGCGATGTGCGTTTCTCTCATACACGCACGCGCGCGGGTGCGAGGCATTGGGCTCTAACTGAACCCGAGTGAGGCGTTGGGCTCTAACTGAACCCGAGCGATTGCACTGCAGGCTACGCGTTACTAAACCCGAGCGATCGATCGATGGCTGTTAACTGAACCCGATCGAGCAATTCCTTCGCTACTGCTGCTAACTGAAGCCAATCGATGCTACCTCTGGATGAACAGTGAGCGTTGGAGGGGGGGCGTTTGGATGAACAGTTCCCGGTGGGGGTGGATGAACAGGACCCCGTGGCGTTGCCTCTGGATGAACAGGACCCCGATCGTTCGAGCCGGTTGGGGCTGGATGAACAGGACCCCATGGAGGGCAGGATGAATAGGACACCTCGTGGAGGGCAGGATGAATAGTAGACGGTGGAGGGCAGGATGAACAGTAGCCCGTGGATGGGTGGTTGAACAGGAGCCCGTGGAGAGGGCTGGTTGAACAGTAGCCGGTGGAGTAGCGCGCGGTGGAGGCTGGATGAACAGGAGCCCGTGGATGAACAGTTGCAGGTGGAGGCTGGAGGAGGTCGACGGTGGATGAACAGTAGCCCGAGGAGGTTGGAGGGGGCCGACGGTGGAGATGAAAAGTATCCCGTGGAGTCACGTTTTGCGGTACGCCACACCCCTCCCGATGAACAGGACCCCCGTTTCGACCGTAGCGCTCCAACACAAGTCCGTTTCCTCCGTTTTGCGGTACGCCACACCCCTCCCGATCAATAGGACCCGCGTTTCGACCGTAGGAGGTCTGTTTCCTCCGTTTTGCGGTACGCCAGACCCCTCCCAATGAACAGGATCCTGTTTCGAACGTGGCCGGTCGAACACAAGGCCGTTTCCTCCATTCTACGATACGCCAGGCCTCATTTGCATCGGCTGTTCCGTCCAAGCCCTCCCGATGAACACGACGACGCATCCCGTTCTGACCCAGCCGGTTGGCTCCCCATGAACACGATGATGACGCAATTTCTCCGTTCCGACCCAGCCATGTACATGAGCCCTGGCCGTACGTATGCGCGAGTAGGCGTTTGAGACCCTGCCCGTATGTACGTACGTGGCCGTATTTTCTTTCCTGCACCCTGGCCGCTGTACGTATGTGTACATGCTACGTGCGCGCCTCTACTACGACACGTGCGCGCCTCTAGAACGACCAGTATGTACGTACACGTTCGTGACCAGAATGACAACGCTACGTACGCTTTGACCAGGTGGGTCCCGACTGTCAAGCACTTCCTTGCCTACGAAGATGTAGCTGGTGTGTCCCAGCAGTCAGGGGGGCGAATCGTTTTTTTACCCAGACGCACTTCCTTGCGTGCGAAGATGTAGCTGGTGGGACCCAACAGTCAGGGGGAACCGTTTTTTCGCAAAATACGGTGGCCCGTCCGATGGGTCCCCGCTGTCAGGTGGAGGAATAATTATTTTGCGCGTAATAAGGAGGCACTTCCTTGCTGCGGCCGTGGACCCAGCTGTCAGCCTCTCCACGTACAGTCCACGTCCGATGGAAGCTGTTCCGTGACCACGTTGACCACGCCGCGCCGAGAGCACCAGGGCGGTGTACGACGGCGAGGCCTAGGAAGGGGACGACGCGGAGCCGGGGAAGACGCGGCAGTGGATGCCCATGCGTAGAGGAGTATGAGGGTTCACTGGTTCGCTGTGGTCTGAGGCTGCCATCGCCGTAGAATAACAGGGGTTGTGGTGAGTAGAGGGATGGCCTGGCCAGCGGTGGGAGTAGTAGGGGGCGGTGAGGCCTCCGCCGCATCACAGCCGGCCACAGGAGGCAGGAGCACGAGGCATGACCGGTGCTGGTTTGGGCGGCTGGAGCAAGAAGACCAGAGGTTGAAGAAGCACTACGCCCGTTGGATGGACATTGTACGGTCACTGGAGCTAGAATCGTGCATATTGACTAAGTTAACAAAGCCCTCCGTCCCCGTCAGCTTAGTAGGCCCACAAGTCAGCCTACCACTATACTGGGTCCCAGCTAGCAGGGGGAGTATTCATTTTTTTGTGCGTAATAGGGAGGCACTTCCTTGCGTGCGAAGATATAGCTGGTGGGTCCAAGCTGGCAGTGGCGGTAACGTTTTTTTCGCAAAATACAGAGGCCCTTTCGATGGGTCCCAGATGTCAGGTGGAGGAATCATTATTTTGCGCGTAATAAGGAGGCATTTCCTTGCGTGCGGCCGTGGACCCAGCTGTCAGCCTCTCCACGTACAGTCCACTTCAGATGCATGTCAGTCGTTGACCACGTTGACCAGGCCGCACCGAGAGCACCAGGGCGGTGGACGACGGCGAGGCCTAGGAAGGGAATGACACGGAGGCAGGGAAGACTCGGCAGTTGTTTCCCACGCGGAGGGGAGTACGACTGTACGAGGGTTTACTGGTTTGTCTGCCGTCGCCGGAGAATAACAACAGGTGTGGGTGAGTAGAGGGATGGCTAGGTCAGCGATGGGAGTACGGTGGGGCGGTGAGGCCTGCGCGGCAGCACAGCCGCCTGTGGGGAGGAGGGAGCAGGCAGTCCCGCCGGCGCTTGTTTGAGCGGCTGGAGCAGGAAGAGCAGAGATTGAAGAAGCACGACGGCCGTTGGATGGAAATCCAACAGTCACTGCTTGTGCATCAACCTTTTTTTAGGAAAGCCTCAAATCTGTGGAAAACAGCATACAACCCATCCGCCATTATTTCTAATAATTTACAGCCCATTTGCTAATTCTTAAGGTTTTTTTGGAGCCCATATTCTTTTTGTTAGCATTACAGCCCATATTGTGGCCACGGTTAAAAAATTATACGAAATTTTGCATATTTCGGTGCGGTCCGAACTGTTTTTAATCCCGAAATTTCGAGTCACATTCAAACTGATTTTGAAAATAAATGTATATCAATATAAAATCCAACAAATTGTCCACGCATAAAAATCAAGGCAATTTAAAATCTCAAAATGAAAAAAAGAAATTTGAAACTAATTGTCGATTTGATGTGTTTTAAAAATGCACAGCCCATTTCTCATTACTGATAGGCCATTTTCTCGGCCAGCCGCATGAAGCTCTCCTCGTCTTGAAAGATTTGCAGCCCAACAGGCCTGACAAAGCGACTTACTTCGCAAATCACAAAAAAATTGGGCTGTGGCCGTGGACCAAGCTGCGGCCGTGGACCCAGCTGTCAGCCTCTCCACGTACAGTACTCTTCCGATGGAAGTCGGTCGTTGACCACATTGACCACGCCGCCCCGAGAGCACCAAGGCGGTGGACGACGGCGAGGCCTAGGAAGGGGACGACGCGGAGCCGGGGAAGACGCGGCAGGGGATGCGCACGCGGAGAGGAGTACGAGGGTTCACTGGTTCAGCTGCGGCGTGAGTCTGTGGGAGTAGAGGGATGCCCTGGCCAGCGGTGGGAGTAGTAGGGGGTGGTGAGGCCTCCGCGGCATCACAGCCGGCCACGGGTGGTAGGAGCACGCGGCACGACCGACGCTGCTTTGGGCGGCTGGAGCAAGAAGACCAGAGGTTGAAGAAGCACTATGGCCGTTGGATGGACATCGTACGGTCACTGGAGCTAGAATCGTTCATATTGACTAAGTTGACAAAGCCCTCCGTCCCCGTCAACTTAGTAGGCCCACAAGTCAGCCACCCACTATGGTGGGTCCCAGCTAGCAGGGGGTATTCATTTTCTTGTGCGTAATAAGGAGGCACTTCCTTGTGTGCGAAGATCTAGCTGGTGGGTCCGACCTGTCGGCAGGGGGGACGTTTTTTTCGTGAAATACAGAAGCCCTTCCCACGTACAGTCCACGTACAGTGCGTAATAAGGAGGAGCTTTCCTTGCGTGGGACCATGGACCTCGTGGGTCCCAGCCGTCAGGCTCTCCACGTACAGTCCTCTTCCGATGACTCTCGTATGTTGACCACGCCGCGCCGAGCGCACCGAGGCGGTGGACGACGACGAGGCCCCAGACTGGAACGACCCGGTGATGGGGAAGACGCAGCAGTGGAGTCGCAGATGGAGAGGAGTGGGAAACTTGACTGGTTCGGGTGCGGGGTGGGCCTACACTCGGCAGAGAATAACAGGAGGTGCGGAGTGGAGGGATGGCCTGGCCGTCGGCGGGGTAGCGTTTCGCTGAGGAGGGCAAAACAACGCCGCTGGACGCCCGAGGCTGGAGCAGGCGGTCCCGGCAGCGCTGGGGGAAGAAGACGAGAGATTGAAGAAGAATGCCGACCGTTGGATGTAAATCCAACGCCTTCTTAGGCTTCGACCTACTGTCCCACATGTCAGCCAGTCCATTTGTTTTTTTAGTCCATTTGGTGGGCTGGGTGAAACAATGATGTAGCATCTATGCAGCCCATTTATATGTATGGTAGAATTTAAAGCCCATTTGCTTTTTCTCTCGAAATCCATGGACTTGCTGGGCTGGGTGAAAATATCATGTTGGGATAGACGGAGAAACGTTATAAAAACATAAACACATGATCGCACATCTATTATTGCATTGGTCAGTAAAATCTTTGCAAGATTATGTACGCAATCACTAGGGGTTAACTTGCCAAGTTATATATAAACAATTATTATTATTTTGTAAGAACTTTCAACTTACGAAATAAAATATCATTTAAATTTGATGAGTTAATAGTACCTGGGGTATCATTATTCTTTAGTCTAGACGTGGACAGTTGAGTTGGTTCTAGGGAAAAGTACTAGGAGAAAACTCAGTTTACATCGAAAAAGAAAGTGGGAGAAAATTCAGATATAGGATTAATGAAAACGAAAAATAGAACTGAGCTGTATAGGAAGAGGACGAAAGATTGAACAAAATAAAGAAATACAAATGGATAGGTGGTTGGTCCCATATGTCTGTGTACGAGACCTGCTGGGTCCACCTGAGGAGGGGAATATGTTGGGAGGAAGGAGATTCAAAGCATGGCAGCCGAGTGAACTAGTTTTTTTTAACGGACAAGTGAACTAGTTACATACATAAGCAAATAGCCACTAAAAAAAGCAAACAGGTTAATGGGTTCTTAAAAGACAAAATTTGGACAAAACAGATAATTACGACACTTAGGCTAATGCATGAAACACTCAGATGATAAAGGTGCTTATAAACATATAAAGTACAACATCTAGACCTTCCTGGCACGCTTGATCATGACGCTGCGGCTGCCCGTGTACTCGTCGATTACGGGAAGCAGACACGCCCTCATGTCCAAGATCTGCCTGTACATGTCGTAGCATGCATATGCGTCCTTGGCCGCGTAGGTTATGTAGGCTAGATTCAGAGGTACCTCCCACGTGTTCAGGTCCTTGGTATCGTTGTCTTCTTTCATGTTGGCGTATCAGGGGTCGATGATGGTCTCGGCGAGGTCAACCACGGAGTCCTTCTCCTGCCCATTGCTGATGATCTTGTATTGCTTCTAGATGTCGACAAGCTTGTTGCACCAGATGACCGAATCATCGTGTTCTTCCTTCTCTCCACCGTAGCGAAGGTGCAGTCGGCACTGCCGATGAAACGGGCGAATGCTCCAGAACCTCCGATGGCCCTACAGAAGTGGTAGATGAGAACCTCGTCCCGCACACATACCTGGGTGACAGCGATCCGCTGGTCCCTGTCAGGAGACGAATGGATGTGCACAAGGTCTAGTCCTGCAACCTTGTGCTTTCTCGTCCTGTAGGTACTGCTTGAACTCGGCGAGGCAGAGCTTCACCGAGTCTGGATTGTTGGTGTACATCAAATTCAACTTGGTGCGGCCATAGGACTGAACGAGGAACTCAAAGGGGAACTCCTTGCTGAAGTCCATATCCAGCAGGCTCACCCCTCGGATTGCCATTGGAGTCTCTTCAAGTGAACGAGTGTGTAGGCGGCGGCAGAAGTTCGTTTTTCAGCTCTTGGCGAACTGGATTCAATAGTAAACTGAGTGTGTACAGGCGACAACAGTTACTACCCCTCCCTCGTCCGTTGCACGCCCGGCAGAAGATGCACCCTCGGTGCATTCAAACGCCTCCATTAAGAAACCTACTCCGGCCACACGTCGGTTCACGAGCGGGTCTGTATTGGTACTGTAATAACAGGAGTTAGTGGTCACTTTACTTAAATTTAATTAGCTTTAATAGAAATTTATACTTAAAACAAGCAATGCATTGGCTCTTTCTATCAATGCCACATGATCAACATGCACAACAATTAGAATTATTATTCTCAGGACGCATACGATCAGCACATTTGTCGCATTTTCACAAAGATAATACTACCAAGTTTGAACTGTTTGTTATGGTTGTTGTCCTCTGCATCATCATGCCGTGTTTCCCACCTTGCAAGATTCAGAACCAACAAATAAGATCCAAATAATAAGTACAACAAAGATGCCTACACATCTCATTGATTCCCAGCTTGCAAAATTCAGAACCAACAAATAAGATCCAAATAATAAGTACAACAAAGATGCCTACACATCCCATTGATTCCCACCTTGCAAGATTCAGAACCAACAAATAAGATTCAAATAATAAGTACAACAAAGATGCCTACACATCTCATTGATTCCCAACTTGCAAGATTCAGAACCAACCCATTAGAGCCTTTTGATAAAGTGAATATCGGGATTAAATCCATCTTGGCTAGCCATGTCATACAATCGAAGAACTTGGCGAATGCTCTTGACCGTCACAACATCTGTAGTTGAGTATTCTTGTTTGCACACCACAAACCAGGAGAGCATGATTTCACTTTAATAGTGGCCTCCTTTACTCAACCTGCAGCTCCACTAGGATGAGGCCTGCCTGGAGTTCCATGATTCAATTCATGCGCCTTTTTCTGCAGTTCACCTGAAATGAAGCAAAGATTGCATCATTCAGCTAGCAAGAAGTACTTGCTCTCGTGAGCTGGCAGGTTCTTCTTTAGTAGTTGCACTAAAATTGAGGAACATTAAGGTTGGCTGTCCGGCTCATGTAAGGTGCAACTATAATTTTCTTATCCTTTTGTGCAGTTCCACTAAAATAAAGTGCCATTGTGGTGACAGTGACGGCTCATCTTGCAAATGCTAATAAAATGTTGCACGAGATTACCAGCAGAACTTGATGGAGATTTTGGAAACTCCAATAACTATTTGTGCAGTTCCACCAAAATTGAGAGATGTTGCCCACGTGACATTTTAGTTGAACTTCACAAGACACTCATTCCAAAAAAAGTGTTTTGTGCAGTTCACCAAAAGGTCACAATAGCAACAAGGTGAAATGGATATCCCTATCTGCACAAAAATATAGAAAGTAAACAGTTGGTGGTCAATAAGAATATGCGAAACATATACGAAATGAAAAGAAGCATCTTAATTATGTTCATGGCAATCACGCAAGGACAGTAGAAATTTTAAAACGTCAGCAATGCTTCATGTTACCAGAAGCATTACGATCAACAATGAGATTCCTCAAATATGGGATTACTTTAATGGTGGCATTGCTTGTTTACCAGATACAGTAAATCAACAGCAGCTAAAGAGTTGGTTTAAGGGCATGGGACCGTGGCGACACCAGGACACTGAGCAGCGTAAATGAGCAACTTACTTATCATACTGGGGAAAACAGCAGGAGTGCCATTTGTAACACAATTTAATTGCATCTTATCACTGGAGGCATTAGATTAACAATAACACTGGTTAGACATGTCCCTAAGGTAACAGTGTGATCGCTTCATTTTACATGCGCCCTTACATTAACAACAACAAAAGGTTGGTATAAGGACATGCGACAGTGGACGCATCAGCACAATGTACCTACAAGGAGGCATAAAGTGGTGATGCAGAGTTTGTTAATGCTATGTGAGGGCAGCAAATCTAATCCTGGAGACCTTTTACTATGTGAGGGCAGCAAACCTAATCCTGGAGACCTTGTACTATGTGAGGGCAGAAAATCTAATCCTGGAGACCTTTTACTATGTGAGGGCAGCAAATCTAATCCTGGAGACCTTTTACTATGTGAGGGCAGCAAATCTAATCCTGAGACCTTTTACTATGTGAGGGCAGCAATTCTAATCCTGGAGACCTTTTACTATGTGAGGGCAACAAATCTAATCCTGGACATACTCTGTTGACTTGTCCACCAGCCGTCACTTTCTATCCTTTTTTCAACCAATAATAGATCTGTTCCTTATCCAGTTTGTACTGTGTTTTCCCATTATTTCCCTTTTCAACCAAGAGACCGGTTAGGTATCCGGTCTCTACTACTTTCACGATATTATTTCCTCTTTGAATCAAGTCCTAGATTCATGCTACAACTTTCCCCCCTTTCTTTTTTGTTTGAACAAAGCCCTAGATTCAAATGCATGAAGTAGCTTTACCTCTAATAATACTAAAAATTTAGGTGGCTTTGGAAGAGCTGATGGGAGTAGAAAAATATGCACATGCAGACACGTGGGGAGCTGGGGCAGTAGAGCAAGGCCACTTTCGAAGAACTTATACCTGAGGGTCGTCGGGATGTCGGCGGCGGCAGGTCGGATCTGCGGACAATACGGCAGGGAGGAAGAAGGGTCGGAGGACCTCCCGAGCCGGCGCTGTGTCGGAGAGAACGGCACGGGCAGAGGATCGGGCCCGTCCGACAGCTGTGGGTTTCCTCCCTCACCGGCGATGACCGCGTGAACGATGCACCTAGTCCTCTACACACACCAGCCGAATGGATCCGGCCGGATCTGTGACCAGCGGTGAGCAGAGAGAAAATGTCGCTACCGCTGTCTTGTTTATATCTGGAGAGGATGAGAGAATGTAGAGAGCAACCCTAGTAAAGCAAGCGCTCAGGCCCTTGCGTACATATATAGTGGAATGGTTATCTTTTTCTCTCCACAACAAGCGTTTCAATTTGTGTACGTGGCATTAAAGAAACGAAACTCTCTATTTAAGGTGACTACCTGTACGACTCCTACTTACTACTACTAGTAGTAGTATTGTTCACTTGTGCTCCCCGGCCCTCCATTCATTGAACAACCCCACGGGTGAATAAACATACAGTACTAGTATTTATATAGAACAAACAAGCTCGAACTATTTTCGCGTAGTTAAAAGTTGAGGGCGGGGCTTTTTCCGGGCAGTACACGCGGCAGTTTTCGCGTAGGCGGTTTGACAGAGAGGCGAGGAGGGTGAGGGAGTAGCGGATTCAACTTACTTACTGCTGGAAAGGTCGGGTTGTGCGATTTGAACTCAACTAACCCAAAAATATCCAAACAGGAGGGTTAGTTTGAACTCAACTAACCCAAAAATATCCAACATGAGGGTCAGTTTGGGTTACTGTTTGGATCCACGTGTTAGAGTTAGTTTGGGTTAGTTTGAACTCAACTAACCCAAAAAAAAATCTAACCCACCCAAGAGGTGCTTATTTGGGTTAGTTCTTCTCGGGACACTAAAAAACACATTTTTCTCTCGCTCTCCCCGCGGCAGATCCCTCCCCACTTCCTCGAAGCTTCTCGTCCTCTCCCTCCCTCCCTCCATCTCGCACCGCCCATGAAGGCACCTCACTGTATCCGCGCTCCATCTAACCCTGTCATCCAAACACCTCTTTCGCTAGAGTTACTTTAGGGTTAGTTCAGGATTAGAATCTAACTCTAACTTTTAACTTAGTTAGAGTATCCAAACAGGGCCTTTGAGAGAGACGAGGAGGGAGAAGCGATACGGGCTGCTGGATTACTAGAGATAGGTGTCGCACGGAAGCCATGAAATATGGTGATAGCGTGGGTTAGCCATGTACTAGTATGATGTAACTACACTGGGCTGCCGTGTTTCGTACTCTTCCAATCCACTGTGGAGATGATTGGTTGATTTTATATCGCTGAATAATATAAAATATTATGAGTGCAGACGCTCCACCCTGAGGTTCCTTGCTCCTTCTCGGTCGTCGGGAATCTATGTTCTCCAACTCTATTTTTTACGTGAGCTTTGTTCATCCTTTTGCCAACATGCGACACATCTAGCATCAAGGTGCACGTGTCATGCAAGGATCGTTCCATCTATATGAAGAACACGTGGGACCGGAACTACGAGACGGACATGTACCCAGGAGTGGACGTGCGAACCTGTGTAACGTAGCGCAGTAAGTGAAGTAGAAAGGCACAAATAGTATGAACATGCGTGGCATATAGACATTTGTCTCTTACTACCACTAAATGTTGTACGTGCAATGCCGGGTGATGTTATGGAGTACGTGACTAAGTACTCTACTACTACTATATTAATTGGAGGCACATATTAGGTTTTATATTTGTTTACGTGTATGCCCCGAGACCTTCCAACTAGACGTGTCTTTCTCTCCGGGTCGCACTTTGTATCGTTCATACCACTAGTACAGTAGTACTACTACGTGTGGTCTCCGACCCAGAAGTGGAGACGCTCTACCATGTTGTTCATGTCCCACTCCTTTCGCAGATGTGTGCGACATCCAACACATGCCGTGTGTTTGGCACTCCTTCATCGTAAGAGTTGAAATGCTAGCATTCATTAGAAATAAAAAATAAATATAAATCACCAGTGATACTATACCACGCGGTTTCCTTGCTGCTTGATATCGGAAAGAATACTTCCTCTCACCGACATGTGGGACGTCGACCATCCTGGTCCACTTGCCATGCCCGCAGAACTCCAAGGGAGACTCACCCCGGTCGTCGCGCCGCAGTAATTAATAATGAGCCGTCAAATCATAGGCCCAACCTTACCCACTATGAAGTTGCTCGGACGAAGGAACCATCATGACTTTGAATTACGCTTCTTGAAGAAAACTACTGTACCTGTAGTACTGCTAGCTACAGTAGTTACTCGAGCAGAGGCCTCCTTTGGTTCATAGGATAGGTATTTTATAGGAATATGAAAATCATAGGAAGTGAGATGACATGCATCTCAATTCCTATAGATAAAGATATGCCATTTGATGCATAGGATAGGAATTTTTCCATTGAGTCTAGGCTAATGTACTGGTAATTTGCTCTAAAAACTACAGTAGTAACTAGTAGTACTATTACATGCTCGTAATTAATTAAACAAACGTATGGGCGACACAGACACACACACTAACTACTAGTACTACTACTTCTCACATGCTGGCCAGACGCCGTCGTTCTCCTTCCCGGCTTTGTCGGCGACACCCCACCGTGCTTGGATCTCCGCCGACCTCTCCGCAGCAGCGCGTGCGTCCTCTTCTTTCTTGCGGCGGCAGGCCTCTCTTTTCTTGAGTGCTTTCTGACTTTTCCGCTCCCTCTGTGCGTCTTTGGCCGCCTCTTGCTCTACCGCCCATTCGGCCTTGGCAGCTTCAAATTCCGCACACATAGGTGTGAGGTTGCGAGCGGCGATGAACTCGGCACGGCGGGATGCCACCGCTTGCCTACCATTCTGTGTGCGGTCGTGGGCGGCGAGGAACTCAGCGCGGCGGGATGCCATCGCTTCCTTACCGGTTAGTGTGCGGCGCGGTGGCATGAACAACGCTTGGTGACAGCTCTGGGGTGGACTGGCCGGACAACCGTAAAGTGCATTGGTTTGTCAAGAGATCAAGGACTGAAGATGAAGGAAATTTGGATTCCCCTTCAATCTTGGTTATTTATTACCGAGTAAAATGCATTGGCGGTCATTGAACTTGTCTTGATAGCTTAGTTTGATCATTGTATACGAGATATGGTGATTATACGGTCACTGGCTCAGCGTATAGCTCCGTATTTGTCTGGTTGACCTGTCAAACAGTCCGCATGCGCCTCATCAGCTCGTGTTCTTTATCTATCCATCTATGCGGGCCTACCTGTCAGTGGAGAAAGAAATAAAAACCAAAATTATGCGTATGTGACATTACTGTTTAGACGTTTGCTGGAGGCCTCCGCGAACACCGAGCATGTATTCACCTGGCTCAACACCAACGGTCATACTCGTGACTCGGCGCCTTGCTCATGTATATCGTCCATCACAACGACAATCTATAAAATAGCCTAGCTAGAGAGGGTACTATGGTGCGGAGTATGTACTATCGTGAGCAACCGATCATAGTGCCACTGCACACGAGTGTGTGTCTGATCGATTCGTCCATTATTCGTAAGTTATGTATGGTTGTGTGGTGTCTAATGGTGGTCGTCGAATGCTAGCTGGCGACAAGAGCGGTTGCATGGACGCCTGGTTGTCAATACATGCCGCATACGCTTCAAAGGCTCGTCATCCATGAGTTCACATTTTACCACCACACCAGCGTCTGACCACCCTGGCCTACCGAAAGCCCTTCCATTGCTAGCGCGCGCTTCCCGCCTGAAACGATCACCGTCTCTCCAGAACGTCAATGCCGCATTCACCGGCCTTAACTGCAGGTGTAGTTGGTGTGTCACTGACATGCAGCCTTGATGCCCGTTGGGCCCACATGTCAGTGAGACAAAACACCTGCGGTTAAGTCACTGAAGCAGCGTCTGCATTCGCGCCCGACGCGACCTCTCACTGGCGCCGGCATTGCAGCAGCACGACGGCCGAGAGAGTGCCACCCGCGCGGCATCCCGGTGCAAGCGACTGCTCCGCGTTAATGATACCACGGCTATCGACGGACCTACTGCGGTGCCAGCCGTCCATCCGTTTGCCGCGGCTCATTGCCATTCGCCCGCTATATTAACTTGAGCCCCAGCTCCCAGCCATAGCCAAAGACCCACACTTATTCTCCTCCGGTCCCTTCCTTCTGTTGGCACCGCTCCAACCATGGCCTCCGGGCACCCCAAAGCTCTCTTGGACGTACTATCGCAGGAGCAGACGAAGGACATCGGTGGCTCCTCTCCGGGCGCGCTCCAAAGCTCTCTTGGACATACTCTCGCAGGAGCAGACGAAGGAGATCGCTGGCTCCCCGTGGCCGCTCTCCGCCGCCACGACCACGAAGCTGGCGCGCGTGCGCGGGCGCAGCCGGCAGCGAGGAAGAGTTGTACATGGTAGGTCGCCATCGCTCTGGTCCCAGGAAGGCCACCGCTCCTCCACTCAGTCGACGCCAAGCTTGGTGGGATAAAAATCGGCGGCCGATTAGCCGCTTGACGGCGATGTGGAGGCGGAAATCTACATAAACTTGTGCTCCGGAGGAGGAGGTTATAGAGGCGGATAAGGAGGAGGCAAAGGCAATGGCCGGCTTTCTCGAATTCAGGGCCGGACATGGTGGTCGGGGCCCGGCGATCGTTTAGATTAGGTTTACAGTAGGTTTTAGTACGGTTTGTGCGAAATATGTAATGAATTTCGTCCAGTTTATAGGAAAAGTTCTCGAAATGTAATGAATTTCATCCGGTCAATTTGAAAATTGCTTTGTTTGCATGAATTTCGTCCGGTTAGTTCATATAGTTGTCGAAAGGTATGCGGGCAGCATTGGATGGCATCCACCAGTGTCCTCGGACAGATGCCGGTGTAAATTTGAGGGCCAGTGCTGGAGATGCCCTAACTATCATGCTATAATCGCTAACAGTGCTCCATTATTTCGCAGGGAACTGTTATCCCTCGATCAAAATCAGATCCGCCGTGTTTTGCACTCCTCCCACGTAAGAGTGTAGACTCTTGCTTACATAAAAATGGAGCAAGTGGACGGCACTGTAGCACGTCATATCACTCAAACTAGCCCGCCTAACGCGTGGGAAAGCACCGCCCTCATCATTTTTTTTCTAGATTTCTATCAACCGATCACACGAAAATGTTCACGTCTAAGGCGGCACACTTACAACTCGTACGCTTCGCGTTCACGTCGCACCCCCGACAGTCCGGCTCGCACGACGCTCACCAGAGGGCACACGCGTTGTCTTGCATTTTCACTGACATGTGGGACTGCAATTGAATAAACCGTCGATAGCCGAAATCTAGTCGCTCGGCGGGCGTCGGCTGAGAGGAGAGAGACGGGGGAGGGAGAAGAGATCGCCCACCCGCCGTGCACGGACTCCAAGAAATATGTGGTGATAATGTGAGGTGGGCCATGCGGGACTCCGCACCGCTTCCAAGCCCGCTTCTTACCGCCCTGGCCCACCAGAACCCCTCCCCCACCCCACCATCTCCCCCACGTGCTCCCCCCTTAGAGGCCAGCTGCCCGCATTCATAGCAAGTACTACCAGTAAAATTCTGGGCTATAAAGGGCATGTACAATGGTTGATAAGATAGTCTTATCATAAGTCTTGCATGTAATTTAGAGATGACAAAAAAACATGTGTACAATGGATCATCACTTAGCCTTATCTTCAATAACTAGTTATTCCTAAAAACATGGTGAAACATATTGTGCTAAGAGATCATCTCTTGTCTTCTCGACAAGCCCGCTTATGTGGAGGAGAGAGAGGCATTGACAAAGTCAAGGAGTGGGATCTGCAGGAGCTCGTCTCTACACATGCTCCTAGGTATAAAAAAACTAATTCTAAAAAAAGAGGCATAAAAAACAATTGTGTCTAAAAAAAGAAAGGTAAAAAACATTTGAGAGGAAATAGATAGAGAGAAAGTGAGAAAAAGTTGTAACCTTATAGTCAACACTATGGTAGTATTACATGAGGAAGGAAGGAGTGGTGCACATGCCAAGTTTCACACTCCTCCGTCGTAACAATGGAGACAATGGGTTTCATAAAAAATAAACAATGAATACTCGTTGCTCGTCCACTATATCGGAAATAATAGTTTCATTCGCTGACATGTGGGACGTCGACCATCCTGGTCCACCTGCCATGCACAAAATTATCTTGGTCCACCCCGGTCGTGGCGCAGGCTCAACCTTTCCCACTGTAAGTTAGTCGGACAAAGGAACCATCATGACTTTGTTTAATTCCGCTTCTTCAAGAAAACTTACTCTACCCGCAGTACTGCTACCACACGCGAAGACTGGACGGCACTGTACCACGTCATATCACTAAAACCCACTAGGCCAAACTAGCCCGCCTAGGATCTGTACTCCCTCCGTTTCAAAGTTAGTAGTACAAAGTTGACTCATCTATTTTGAAACAGAGGGACGTCTCTGTACTGCTATGATTTTGTGTTGTACGTCTCTGTACTTTTGCTATGATTTTCCTAACCTATGAACCAAATGAGGCCTTAATGTATCCGTGTCGACTATTGTCTGATCGATCGCTAAGCCAACAATTTTAGGAGCTTGGGCTATTGGCCGATCGACGACGGATCAATATAAGCATACCACGAGCTCATCAGCCCCAACATTTCTCTTCGGTGAGTGTTTTGCAAGTACTATAGCTCGCACAGTAGCTAGCCTACTAACACCAAGAATCATCAAATAAGCCCTGCTAATATGATAAACAGTTCAAACTTACATCTAAGCATGCCATATATTACATCAAAAGCTGGTGAGGATACATCTGTTTCCATAACTCGGAGAGGGTTCGCATGATTCACTATCAAACAAAAGTAGCAAGTACCGCGCACACAAGACAGTGCACTAGCACTAAGATGGTTTCATAACACGCATCGTTCTGGTAATTAAACACAGGGCAAATGCAAACTACCCTGAAGGATTAGCACGACCAACTATTTCTTGTCATCGATCTCTCGGGCAATGACCACAGCACAGACAACGGCATGGGAATCGATCTCTGGGGCGATGTCCACATGACTGACCGCGACATCGGAATCGATCGCTGGGGCGATGTCCACAGGATGGACAGCGGCATCGGAATCGATCTCCGGGGCTATGCCAACAGGACGGACCGCGACATCGAAAACGATCTCTGGGGCATTGTCCATAGGACAGGCCGCGACATCGGAATCATCAAGGACGTCCACCGGCACCTGCGCAACCCTAACATATTAGCAAGCACATTGCGAATAATCAAAAACCACAACTTTCATTTTTTACCTTGTGCAGCTCACCGGGGGATCCCATCCCTCCGGGGGCCATCTCCTCGTCCTCGATGGGGGCCATCACCTTGCCAGGGGAATACTGCTTCTCAACGGCGACTATCTCCTCAAACTCGGCCTTGAGCCACGCAAAGGTGGCCATCAGAGTTTCTGGGGTAGGCACGGTGGGGCCCTTGCTGTTCTTCCAACATTTTTGAGGAGTTCGTCCGCCAACGTCGTCAACTCTTTCGCCAGTGCTTGTTTCTTGGAGTTCTTCGTCTCCATGTGTTGGCCCGCCAACATGGCCAACTCGTTGGTCGGTGCTCGCTTCCTGGAGATCGCTGTCTCCAGTGGGTTGTCCACCGGCAACTCTTTGCCTAGTGCTCCAGGATCCATCAATGAGCTGATAAACAAAAAGCAATCGAAAGGAAACCACAATCGCAATGAAAACGGGAAAAGAATAGGCTGTGAGAATCGGTCGATGCTTCGCAAAAAGAATATTCTTGGAATGAAAATATAGCAGCATCACTGATTCGCCCACCTTTCCTTCGTCGGTATAGAAGAAAAATGGCAGAAGTGAGTAGCCTGGAGTGAGGTTTCCTTCAAGAAAGGGGAGAAAGGGCTTCAACGAGCATTCCAGTGAAATGATGGTTGCTTCGTCCAGTCCAACTTCGAGGCCACTTCACCAGTGCTGGTAAAGGTGTGGGTTTTGTGATATGACGGGTCATGACGGCCACACCGGGGTGACCGGTGAGTTTCGACTGTAGCACCTCGCTGTGATTTGGTGGATGGCACGTGGGCTCGGATGCTTTGATGTCCCGCATGTAGATAGAGCGGCTAGTCATATAGGAGTGGTCAATATTGTGCACCGCGACCAAGGCAGAGAGGAAAACAAGAAAACTACGTAATTAATGCATGAGTTTAATTAGGGTAGTTTTGTAAAGTACGAGATACATTCCTCCAATCGCAAAATGCCTTGGTTGATGAGATTTGAGATTTGAGCCCTATAAACCGGAAGGGAGATTTGAGATTTGAGATACTGCACGCGGTGTAGTCTAGTCACTTGTTGGAGTCTCTAGAAAGACTTATAACGCGTGATTCTTTGCTTCTTATTACTACTACGTACTACTTCGCCGACATGTGGGACAGCCAGCAGCATCCGGGTCAATGTAATACGTGTCATGCACCAGATTAGAGTGCAGAACGGAAGGGGGCATCACCCCGGTTGATGGCCAGCCTCGATGCGGAGCAGTCGGTGCACCGGGAAGCGGCGCTCTCTCGGCCGTCGCGCCGCTTCAAAGCAGACGCCAGTGAGAGGTAGCCTCCGCTCTGGCCGGGCATTAATGCGACACTGACGCTCCAGGGCGACGCTGACCGTTTCACGCGGGAAGCGCGCGCTGGCAAGGGAGTATAGGTTTTGAACCATTTCATGTGTAGTACTGGTAGTTTGCAAAACTACTCAATTATTGCACTGAGTTTCCTAAGAAATTGTGGTAAAAAACGTTACTCCACAGCCCGCTTCCCTTCTCCTTCCTCTTCCACCGTCCGTGCACGTCCGTGGGAAGCGACCGGTCAACCCTTATATAGGAGTGCTAGCACAAAAAGATGCATGCATGACCACTAAAATTTCCAGATTAAACAGCCGCTCCGGCAGGAGTATGGCGTATGTTGTTACCTTCGGCCGGGCCATGGCTACCGGGCGACGACGACCAGAGAAGAGGCGGCGGGAGGGGAATGAATGCAGCTACTGTTTGGGTTCGCCGTCCGGCTTAAATAAATGCGCAGCATCACGTGTACCCGCGGGTGCACAAAATGTAACATACGTGTCTGCTTAAGTGGGTGTCACGTAACTGGTGTGTGTGTGTGTGTGAGATTCTGAGCGGCAGAGTGCGTGTGTGCGACTCTACTCTTTGGACATTTACTCAACCTTTTGCATCGGGATATAAGTATAATGGTATTTACTTTAGATAGTGATTTACGTGGAACGTGGTTGCGTAAAAAAATGTCACTTCGTGCTCGTGATTTGCGTTATATAATTACAAGCAAGATGCTCGTGCATTGCACGGAACATCAATATGCCTTTTTTACAAAACACATGTTGTGATTTACCCATGCAGGAGTAATCCCATGTGTAAAAACTAATGATATTTCGAGAATTTTATCTGAAAACTGGTATCTCGAGTATGTCATCGAAAAAATGAAAGATGAGAGATAAGGTGAGGAGGAGTGGAGCGTGGTGGTGACTGGTGGTCGGAATGGGCGAAGGCATGGGGATGGACGGCGCCGGCAGGCGGTAGCGGCCACCATGCTTGATTGTTCCGGAGACTTTCTTTTTTAATTGCTCAACAATGAGGTGTGGGAGATAAGGATGTGGAGAGAGGTGAGGCTATCTTTTGTAAAATTATCATAGTTTGCTTTCTATCCGTCAGATATAGATCAGACGGTCTATATTACAAGATGGCAGGCACACCATCATCGCCAACTCGGTTTTTTATAAGGGTACAAATGATAAGTTTGCTAACTACTAAAGTAAAGTGGAATTTGTCCATGTTATACAAGTAAATTAAGGTGATTGTTTATCATACGGGTAAGGGTGGATGAAGGGTGGTAGGAACAAAT